>NC_136912.1:94314474-94371293 GCF_949606895.1 Notothenia rossii
CACTGTTCAGGAACTAGTTTTTCTAACAGATACCTTGTACTGCAGTCGGTGCCTCCTTCCCTTCAGGTGCATGTCTTTAGCGTTGGGGTCGTTGAAGCTGCACTCACACAGTTTACAGTGGAACCGGATCACTTTGCCGTCATCGTTTCGGACCTGAAACACACACACAGAAACGTCAGGTAAAAACACATCATGCGAGACAGTGAATGCAACACTCCCAATCCTTTATCAGGAGACAGGGACACAAAATATATATCAAAATGAAATACACCAGATTCCAGATTCAAGGCTTTATCATCAGTGTATAGTAACTTATTCTGTATATCTATATTGTGTATTTGATAGAGATCTTCTATAACATAAATATTTCTACTTTCAATATGGCGTTTCTTCAATTTTATCCTATGTTTTTATTGAGTATTGTGTTTTTAGCACTTCTTAACACGTGGCTTGTGTGGTCATTTATTCTTTTATGATTCCTATGATGTTTTAATGTTTTGTAACTATGTCTGTGAAAAGCGCTTTATAAATAAATGTTACTTACTACTATGTTTGTTTTCTGTTTTTAATTCATGTGCAACGCCTTGTTAACATATTTATCCACAATCTCTCCACTGTTCTTCTCACCTCCTCCACGTAGTCGTGTCCCACAGGCTGGATGTCCCCCTGTCCTCCAGCTCTGTCCCCGTCCTCATCGTCGCTCTGAGCTTCCATCTTCTGAGCTGACACCGGCTCCTCCACCTTAGAAACAACCACAACCACCGGAGGAGGAGCCACTGGAGCGCTGACCGGCTTATTGGCTGCGTGGCAGGAAGAGATAATGAAGAGAAATTAGGGAATGCATTTAAGGGATGCTAGAGAACTCTTTAGGCTCATCTCAATTGAATATTTCACCTCCTCCTTTCCCTCACTCACGTCCCTTCCTTGCGTCTTAATTCCTTGCGTCTTAACTAATATATATTTCACTCTTAATGAAGCACTTTAAACATGTAATGACTCTGATCCTCCTTTAACGGTTAGATCAGCTGCAGTGAACAGAGAATGTGAAGGTGGGGGCGGAGCTCTGAGTCAGAACAGCTGCAGTTAGCAGACTGCTGCGAAGGTGGGGGCGGAGCTTTGAGTCAGAACAGCTGCAGTTAGCAGACTGCTGCGAAGGTGGGGGCGGAGCTCTGAGTCAGAACAGCTGCAGTTAGCAGACTGCTGCGAAGGTGGGGAGGAGCTCTGAGTCAGAACAGCTGCAGTTAGCAGACTGCTGCGAAGGTGGGGGCAGAGCTTTGAGTCAGAACAGCTGCAGTTAGCAGACTGCTGCGAAGGTGGGGGCGGAGCTCTGAGTCAGAACAGCTGCAGTTAGCAGACTGCTGCGAAGGTGGGGGAGGAGCTCTGAGTCAGAACAGCTGCAGTGAGCAGACGGCTGTGCAGCTGGGGGCGGAGCTCTGAGTCAGAACAGGCTTGTTTGACACAAGCGAGACCTGCGCAGACCTGCGCAATTTCGATCAACGTCTTGCTCGTGCGTTGCATGATGGTTAGTCATTTTGTCCGACTTGCTCTGGAGGCTCGCTCACATGAGACGTTGAAATCTTGCGGGACAAAGACGCCCGCAGCCTTGAGAGTGAGGCGCAGCGAGGCGCCGCAGTTCCTCTCCACGGGCTGCGGAGGCGAAATGCTTGATGGGAAACGACTCGCTGGTATCTCGAGCTGAGCGCTCATTGGTGGTTTTTACCCCGTGCTGCTGATGAAGCTCTCCTATTGGCTCGGCAAAAGTTGTTGTTTTGTGTCAGTTTTACGTCGCCACTTCCGTTCATATTTTTCATCATTGTTCCACAATGTTTATCATCATGAAATGAATATCTATATATGTTATACTATACTTGCACTGCTTACCGTTTTCATACTTTATATATCTTAGCATATTCATACACACTGTTCATACTGCTCACAGGCTGCTGTGTATATTCATACCCCTCACTGTTTATTCAACATTCAATTCATTCTATATTTTATTCTGTAGATTGTGTACATTACTTTTCACTTTACTGCTTGTTGCACTCCTGGTTGGAAGCTAAACTGCATTTCGTTTTCTCAGTACCTGTAATCTGTGCAATAACAATAAAGTTGAATCTAATCTTGAGCAGGAACAAATTTATTTACTTAGTACATATCTGACATTAACGATTAAACACATGTGTGCATTCTTTATAAATGCAAACCGAGTCAAGCCGAATCCGGAGGTGGCGGTATGCACCTTAAAGTGGTTTGCAATCCGCCAAAAAACCGAGAGAAGAAGAAGAAGGCGAAGAAGTAGAAGAAGAAGAAGCCGACTCGGAGCTGTCCGACTTCAGGCAAGCTTTTTGAGACCTCCCCCGGCTGCGATGGGCTATTCTCATCTACTTTCGAGGCGAGCTGCAACGCGTCTCAAACAAGCCTAACAGCTGCAGTGAGCAGACGGCTGTGCAGCTGGGGGCGGAGCTCTGATGCGCGAGGAGTGAAAACACTTCCGCGTAGTCTGCTCTCGTGTATCCTCCCTTTCGTCTCCTCTGGAAATCTCCTCGCTCACCCCTCCTCGACTCCTCCGTGTGCATTTCAGCGATTGAGACGTCCTTCAACATGGCGTGTCTTGATCGATTTCCGAGTCAAGTCCCGGAGGAGGGGGAGAGAGGAGTCGAGGAGGGACATTGAGATGAACCTTCTGAGTCTAGTTTAGGTCATTTCTATGTCTAATTCTATTCAAAGTGAATAAACATTGAAATATGACAGTTATTTAGGAGACGGTATACTCCATCAGAGGGTGTAGTATCTTTGGAAAACGCTGACATGACACCTTAAAGAGGTTTGAGGAGGTAGATATTATTATTATTATTATTATTATTATTATTATTATCGGTTTGATACCAAGACAAACATCAAACCGCTATTCTGAGTTTCACCACTAGGTGTGGCAATTTCTTCAAAACCAACCATTAATCATTCCTTCAGTGCTTATTCAAGTCTGATGTAATGATGTAAGTGTAAAGGGAAGGGAATGAGAAGGGAATGAGAAGGGAGACAGAGAGGAGAGCAGGACAAGTGTAAAGGGAAGGGAACGAGAAGGGAGACAGAGAGGAGAGCAGGACAAGAGTGAAGGGAAGGGAACGAGAAGGGAACGAGAAGGGAGAGGGAGGAGAGCAGGACAAGTGTAAAGGGAAGGGAATGAGAAGGGAACGACAAGGGAGACAGAGAGGAGAGCAGGACAAGTGTAAAGGGAAGGGAATGAGAAGGGAACGAGAAGGGAGACAGAGAGGAGAGCAGGACAAGTGTAAAGGGAAGGGAACGAGAAGGGAGACAGAGAGGAGAGCAGGACAAGAGTGAAGGGAAGGGAACGAGAAGGGAACGAGAAGGGAGAGGGAGGAGAGCAGGACAAGTGTAAAGGGAAGGGAATGAGAAGGGAACGACAAGGGAGACAGAGAGGAGAGCAGGACAAGTGTAAAGGGAAGGGAATGAGAAGGGAGACAGAGAGGAGAGCAGGACAAGTGTAAAGGGAAGGGAACAATAAGGGAACGAGAAGGGAGACGGAAAGGAGAGCAGGACAAGTGTAAAGGGAAGGGAACGAGAAGGGAACGAGAAGGGAGACAGAGAGGAGAGCAGGACAAGTGTAAAGGGAAGGGAATGAGAAGGGAACGAGAAGGGAGACAGAGAGGAGAGCAGGACAAGTGTAAAGGGAAGGGAACGAGAAGGGAACGAGAAAGGAGACGGAGAGGAGAGCAGGACAAGTGTAAAGGGAAGGGAACGAGAAGGGAACGAGAAGGGAGACGGAGAGGAGAGCAGGACAAGTGTAAAGGGAAGGGAACGAGAAGGGAGACGGAGAGGAGAGCAGGACAAGTGTAAAGGGAAGGGAACGAGAAGGGAACGAGAAGGGAGACGGAGAGGAGAGCAGGACAAGTGTAAAGGGAAGCGAACGAGAAGGAAACGAGAAGGGAGACGGAGAGGAGAGCAGGACAAGTGTAAAGGGAAGGGAACGAGAAGGAAACGAGAAGGGAGACGGAGAGGAGAGCAGGACAAGTGTAAAGGGAAGGGAACGAGAAGGGAGACAGAGAGGAGAGCAGGACAAGTGTAAAGGGAAGGAAACGAGAAGGGAAGGGAAGGGAACGAGAAGGGAACGAGAGTAATGTAATGATGCTAGATGCAGAGGTAGTAAGTAACAGAGTAAACTTCTATATAGCGCTTTTCTAAAGCGAGAATAAAACTAAAAAGGAAGAACAATCCAGAAAGAGACAAACCAAAGCAGACTCACAGATGACAGTTATTTTGGAGGGAGCTGGCCTCTTGACAGGCGGTGCTGCGGTGGTTTTGGCTGCCAGCTGTCTGGGGGGGGCAGGGTGGGCAGCAGCAGCAGTGGAGAAGGGGGCAACAGAGGCTGTGGAGGGGGGGGGTTTCCCAGCTGTCGAGGTGCTGAGAACTGGAGCTGAATTCACCAGCACCGGCTCAGTGGAGGGGATGGGTTTGCCCAGCTTGGTGTGAAGTTTCACCACCTGCAGAGAGACGGGAGGAGAAACACACTTTAAAGCCGAGGGAACTCAGTCCCATCACAGCAGCACTACATCATCATCATCATCATCATCATCATCAGGTCTCAGTGTTAGGGACGGGAAGGAGTCATCGAAGATTCAAAATGATTCAGGAATTCGAATATGAGTTATGAATATTTGTATATTAAATTATGATGGAGGGGTACCTAGGTTGATTACGTATTATCAAATGGATTAATTAAATGTATACGACAGTGCCATTTTAAATATCTTAAAAAGGGACCCATCATGCAAAAGTAGGGATGGGTATCGTTTGAAATGTATCGATTCCTATTCTTGTCGATTCCCCGTTTCGATTCCAAAATTGTAAAAGAAAGAGGTCAAACGTTTAGATAACAAAAATATCTTTATTCTTTTAAGCTTTAACTGACGTTTTTACAAATAAAAAATATACATGCAATACAAATGTATTGCACAATAGCTGTGCTTTATTTTAACTGAGCTACGCCTGTGGCAAGATATTAACAGGCATTACACGGTGCCTTGCCTTTTTCTTTATTAGTGTAGTGGAGCCTCACTTCAGAGCGTTTACCGCCATCCATCTTTGGTGTTATGAAGTGACTGAGCTCGTGAACTTTCTACGAGAGGGTGGGGGGAGCCTCGCTGCGGGGCAACTGTGGACCTCTGTCGCCTGTCAGCGCAATTTATATGATGCTGTTTAAAGTTAAGGGCGGTGCCGGCCGTCAGCGTACCGAGCCGGCCGTAAACGGCCCGCTGACGACCGGCCGTTCTGTGATTCTCCAGAACACACAGATGGCCAGTCCGCCCTTACCCTGGCTGTATTCCACCGGGTCACCGCGGCGCCGACGGACCCGGTGGAATACAGGGTCTACCGCGTTTAGGAACCGTTAAGCAGAACCGAAAGTGTATTTTGTATGGGTACCCGGTATCCGGCATTTTCTTATCGGTTCTCATCTGGAACCGAGTTTCGGTTCCCAACCCTATGCAAAAGTCACTTTTTGATGTCTTTTCTACATAAACATGTGTCCCCGGTGCGTCGGGGAACTCACGCAGAGTCAGAAAATAAAATCCTCTCTTTTCCTCCGTACTCAAATCTCTAAAAACGGGAGAACAACGGAGCTGATCCAGATTTGCGTCCGATACGACGTCATATCGGAGCTGTAGGCTGGCTTTACACCCACGGCCTGCTGTGTGGCGCTGCCTAAACCCTCCTGTTCTCTGGATGACAGCTTGCGCCTCGAGGGAACATTTCTGATGTGCTGCTTTTACTCTTTATTTTTAACACAATTCTGCACCATTTCATTTTTGTGTTGCTTTTGATATTTGTATTCCTATTTTTGATACACGCTCTGATTTAACAACTGTTGTGAAATATAATCAACAATGTTTAAAAATGTAATAAATCTACCATTAAACTCCTTTGCACACTTTAATATGTATATATACTATCTATGGTTATAGTCAGGGGTGCACAGAAGTGGTACGCAGGTACTCATGCGCGGCAACAATCTGAAATGCGTACCGTCACTTGTGTCACAAAGCACATTTGCGTACCGACGTACTTGTGAAGCTTTTCCAGAAGGCGATTAGATCACCGGACGACAGAGTCGGTCTCCGTGTGCACAGACAGTGCTGCTGTTAACGTCGGTCTGTACAGCAGCACTGCACTGAAACAGCTGATCATAACGTTCACACGCTCTGTGGTCACGAAGCTCTGCACTCCACTACCCCCGCCCCCCCTCCCTTCGCTGACATTCGCAATACAGAGGGCTTCATGGGAACTTTGAGGGGAGCCAGAAGTTGGAGTACCAAACACTGACTCCAGGTACTCACTGAGAAAGTTGTGTGCACCCCTGGTTATAGTATACTTAGCAGTAGGTTGGTCTATCTTAGTGTATTTCATACTGTGTGCTTTTATACTGTGTACACAAATAAATGTATATTTTTATTGTTAATATGTATTTAATCCTTTTTTCTCTTTACAGTTTCATGAGCAATGCCTTGTTTACATGCTGCTTGATCCAGATTCAATTACGATTTAATATAGCACATCTAATCTAGTCTACTAACACTTGGTTGTCCTCACGTTAAGTAATGATATATTTTAAATAAATATACTGTTTGTTCGACTGAAACTCCTCCTCCCTGCCTGCCCTGGTTCTTGCATTCTTAGCTGCGTTACCTTCTGGTGTTTGGCTCCTCTGATGTGAGCAGCGTACGCGTCCACGCCGGTGCAGGCCACGTCACACAGCTCGCAGCGTAACTGCGTCTGGACGCCTCGGGGTCCGGTGCTTCCCCCCGTCTGACCCCCAGACTTCAGAGCGGCCTCCTTCTTCTTATGCTTCTGACCCTCCAGGTGCTCCCGATACGTCTGAAGCAGGAAATCACAGTCAAAGGTTGAAGCGTCAAAATGCATATAAAGATAAATATCAGCATGTGAGAATATCCACTCCAGGGTTCCTGCAGGTTTCCCCAACTCAAATGTAAGACTTTTTAAGAACACTTTGAATCGAATTGAACACCTATTTCACCGCAAGAAAGTATGAAGGAAATGTATTCATGTTCAACATTAAAAACGATGACTGAACATAACAGTACACAGAACTGTGTTAGCCAAAAAGGGTGTGTGTGTGTGTGTGTGTGTGTGTGTGTGTGTGTCAAGAGCTATAGTCAGAGCTCTGCTGTCTTCATGCTGTTGTATGATTGGTGTTCAGCTACGGTATTTAGCGTCCACAGCACCGCTTATAGGGTTGACGACGTAGACCCAAACGTCGCCCAGAGGACCCCCGGTGTTGTTGTGGTGAAAAAATTCAAAGCAGCAGTAACAGGAATGCACGGATTGGGCTCTGGACTGCTTTAAAATCACGGTGGGAGCTCGGGAGAAATCTGAGTGGGAGACGAGGCTGTGCTAAAAACTTTTTAAAAACTGAAAACTGCATGTTGAACCGCTGGCTACTCTCTGAGTGTCAGTTCGCTTGATTTGACATGCAGTGGCTTTTTCTATGAGCATTTTAAAAAGGTCAATTTCACATGCCATCATCCTCATTTAGTTTATAAGAAGCAGCAATGTTGATTGAACTATATGAATGAGAGTTCAGCAACGCCTTGTGCATCATATTGCACCTTTAGGCAGTTCTAAAAAAAGCAACAAGGGGCTAAAAAACTGAACAAAACACTTTGACACAGAAAAAAATCTGCTCCACTCCTTGTGAGCGTTTGACTATTTAAAAACCTTTTTAAAAACTGAAAACTGCTTTCCATTTGGGAGCAATAATCTGCTGGGCCTGAACCGAGAACCGTACATGTAAAAGGGTTTTGTTGAAGGCCGGGGCGAGATCAGGTTGAGCAATAACAGTCGGGTACAGAGAACCGTAGAAAGTAGTTAGAAGCAGTAGAGCTCACAACGCAGAGGGACTTGAATGAACCGTAATCGCTTTCATTGCCCGTTTTGAAGCGCAGCACACTGCTTCAGAGGCATAAGCTATTTTTCTGTTGTTTCTTTATACCGGCTGTCCGGTGTATTCAATCCAAAGGCTACACAAGCTGTTATATCAGACGGTCACATCGAGAGCATATTGAAAAACACACTGGTAAAATATGTCGGGAGAAAACGGCTTATGCCAAAATGATAGGAACAAGTAGTCAGGATAATGACACTGGCTTCGGTGGCTAAGCTAACATCAGCTATGTCATACCAGAGGAACTTTATTTATGGCACTATCTTGACAAACATTGTCAATTAAAAATGAAAACAAATTCATTTATGGGGCGATCTGCAATTGTTCCTGTTGTTATTTACGCTGGAATATCAGCTACGTAAATGGTGACGTCACGACCTGGCTCCACTCGAGACCTTGGTGTTGGGAAACCAAACCGGTTGGCAAAAGTTTAACCGACGGCAAAACAAACTAGCACAGAAACTAAAACGGAAAGCAGGTTAAAATCCGGGCCTTTACACGTGTCACCAGAGAGGGCAAAAGTACACACATCCTTTACTCAAGTAGAAGTACACACATCCTTTACTCAAGTAGAAGTACAGATACTCGTGTTTAAAAATACTCTGGTGAAAGTAGAAGTACTGACTAAACTTCTTTACTCAAGTCAAAGTAAAGAGGCTTTGAAATGTACTTCAGTAAAAAGTACCCATAACTAGCAGCTGTTTTAAAGAGTACCTGACCTCCCTTTATATTAATAGAACAATAATGTCATTGTTAGCTAATGAATGTTTCCATGGTGACCAACGGCAACATGACAACGTTTCCATTGGTCCCTCTTCTTTAGAGAAGACCAGGAAATGATGGATACACGGATCGTGTTCAAATCAATAGGCACGCAATGACTCTAAATAATAATGATCACGCCACCAAACACACATTCAGACTAAAGGAACCAGCCTGTTTGGAAAATGTGAGAAGTAGAAAGTACAGGTATTTGTGTTCAACATGTGAGAAGTAGAAAGTACAGGTATTTGAGTTCAACATGTGAGAAGTAGAAAGTACAGGTATTTGTGTTCAACATGTAAGAAGTAGAAAGTACAGGTATTTGTGTTCAACATGTAAGAAGTAGAAAGTACAGGTATTTGAGTTCAACATGTAAGAAGTAGAAAGTACAGGTATTTGTGTTCAACATGTAAGAAGTAGAAAGTACAGGTATTTGTGTTCAACAGGTAAGAAGTAGAAAGTACAGGTATTTGAGTTCAACATGTAAGAAGTAGAAAGTACAGGTATTTGAGTTCAACATGTAAGAAGTCAAAGTAAAAAGTGGTCAGAAAAATAAGTAGTGGAGTAAAGTACTGATACCAGAAACATGTACTTAAGTACAGTAACAAAGTATTTGTACTCCACTACTTCCCACCTCTGCGTGTCATCCCCTCTATCTCCCCTTTCAAAACCGTCACTCTTGGATAAAAGCTAAAACCGACTTATTAGATTCTAGGTATGTCTTCTTGAATACTATAATGTGGTACCTGGGGTCCTGCACAGCTGATCTTGCAGATGTCGCAGTAGTGGAGCTGGGGCTGCTTGGGGGGGCCTTTGGGCTTCTGCAGCTTGCTCTGGCTCAGGTGGTAGTTCGGAGGCTTCTTGTAGGTGTTGACGGTCGGAGCCGTCACCATGTTGCTGCCCGAGTTGCTCCAGGAAGAGCTGGTCAGCTGCTTGTGAGGCGCCTGCAGGGGGGGCTGCTGCTGCTGCTGCTGCTGGGGGGGGGGCTGCGGCTGGGAGAGGGTCTGCTGGGCCGGCTGGTAGTAGGAGGGGGTCGAGGTGGAGGTGTACCCGCTGGAGTCATAGCTGGAGTAGCTAATGCCTGAGAGGGAGGGAGAAGAGCATACACCGATCTGTACATATTTATACGTATTTACAGGATTATTTCTACTTCACAGGACCTACTGTAACTTGTCATAGGTTTGTTCCTATCTGGCAACTTTCTTGTATTGTGTGGTTGTAAGTATGTTGTCTTTTTCATCGTTAGAGGAACCAGAGACTTCAGATTTTCATTGCCAACATCAACGCTGTAGCTTTCGTGTTTTTCTTCTCGCAGCTGTTTTCAATGACTGTTAACCGTCAGAAATGCAAAGTTATCCTTTTGATTTGTCATTCTCCTGTACAGTGGTAAGTTGTATAAAACACAAATGATTAGGAACTAAATGAATGCATTTTTCTTTAAATATTTGCTATGATTATGATCAGACTTCAGGTCAGATTAAAGAGCTTTATAAGGAATGTGTGCAGATAGTAAAAGGTCTGAAAACAGTTCATACTATTTAACAAAAAATATATATATGCATTTCCCTGGGACAAAGGAGGACACATTGGCATCGGCTGAGACATTTGACGATGCATCCCTAGTTCATCAGAATTCAGTACCGAATGTTACTAATGTATGCATATGGAGCATATTGGTCACAAATGTTTCCTCGAGGAAGAATGAAAGGTCTGATCTCTGGTCTGATCTCTGGTCTGATCTGATCTCTGGTCTGATCTTTGATCTCTGGTCTGATCTCTGGTCTGATCTTTGATCTCTGGTCTGATCTTTGATCTCTGGTCTGATCTCTGATCTGATCTCTGGTCTGATCTCTGATCTGATCTTTGACCTCTGGTCTGATCTCTGATCTGATCTCTGGTCTGATCTCTGATCTGATCTTTGACCTCTGGTCTGATCTCTGATCTGATCTCTGGTCTGATCTGATCTCTGGTCTGATCTCTGATCTCTGGTCTGATCTTTGATCTCTGGTCTGATCTCTGGTCTGATCTTTGATCTCTGGTCTGATCTTTGATCTCTGGTCTGATCTCTGGTCTGATGTTTGATCTCTGGTCTGATCTCTGGTCTGATCTCTGATCTCTGGTCTGATCTCTGATCTCTGGTCTGATCTCTGATCTCTGGTCTGATCTTTGATCTCTGGTCTGATCTTTGATCTCTGGTCTGATCTCTGGTCTGATCTCTGGTCTGATCTTTGACCTGATCTCTGGTCTGATCTGATCTCTGGTCTGATCTCTGGTCTGATCTGATCTCTGGTCTGATCTCTGATCTCTGGTCTGATCTCTGGTCTGATCTCTGATCTGATCTCTGGACTGATCTGATCTCTGGTCTGATCTCTGGTCTGATCTGATCTCTGGACTGATCTCTGGTCTGATCTCTGGTCTGATCTCTGGTCTGATGTGTGCTCTGGAGTTACCTGAGTAGGTGGTGGCGGCCACAGTGGAGGGGAAGGAGGAGCCCAGGGTGTAGGAGGAGATGGGGGTGGGCGGCTGCTGCACGCTGGTGGAGACGGGGTAGATGTTGTAGCTGGTGGAGACCGACGGGGCCAGAGGCTTCAGGGCCGTCACCTGCCTCTGGGGGGGGGGCGGCTGGCTGTACACAGAGGAGGGGGCCGGACTGTAGGCGCTCTTTACTCCCACTGGAGAAGGAGAATATATTTATGTTGCATTGTTGGAGGAGTCTGTGACTTTTCATTTCATATCATATCTTCACTGTAGCTGTGCATATGACACACACACACACACACACACACACACACACACACACACACACACACACACACACACACACACACACACACACACACACACACACACACACACAGACTATAACACTCCTTGTTGTTAACGCCCAACTACAGTATGTGCAATATAAATATATATGCCATTAATAACTGTGAAATATACCTGGCTGCTAAATTGAACTGATTCTGAATAAAGCCCCTTGAACATTAAAGGTGGAGAGGAAGGGCATTAGAGAGCAACAGAGATCTGATCCGTGCGATGCTTCCTCTGGGACTGTCTGAGAGTTTTTTGGCAGCACAGGAGGTATCTTCATTTCAAAGCAAATGAGCAGCAGGACACATTTTACATTCTGTGTCTCATATATCAGCCTGAGGAGGGAATACAGGGAAATAATACCAGAGGACAGGCGACCCACAAGCACACCGGCAACACTGAGCAGTCTGGATTAATTAGATCTGATATTTAAGATAACAAAAACAATTAAATCCCACAAAACCACAGATTAAGACAAACTACATGTTCTAACAGAAAACAAGAATTCAGGCCTAATATATAATCTATTCCCTCTCTAGAGTGTGTCATATAATGTACAGAGGAGGCCAGGGCAGCACGTCATGAATGATGATTTTGATCAATGTTGACAATTGCTCATTCATTTTAATTAAAGAACTTTATTGCACTTGTTTTAATTCCACGCTGTGCTACAATCCTGTGAGTGTAGAAATTAGGGTTTCAAATGAGCCCGTCTGAGTCAGTTCACCGAGCGCTTGATTTGATATGCAGTGCACATTTTCTGAGCATTTTAAATGTCAATTTCACATGGCATGTTCATTTAGTTTATAAGCAGGATAAATCGTGATTGAACAACATGACTGAGATTTCAGCAACGCCTTATGCTTAATGTTGAATCTTAAGGCAGTCAGAAAAAAGGGGCTAAAAACGAGAAGAACACACTTAGACACGCACAAACAAATCTGCTCCACTCCTTTGACCATTTATTCCAAACACAGGCTACAAAAAACACTATAATCCAGTAGCCTACCAGTTGCATGAGTGCAATGCGATAGGGATTGTGGTTAAAAATTGCGATAAAAGTCAACAGAAAATCTACCCCCCCCCCTCTCTGTCCATGCAAAACCACCAGGTGAGCAGGTGGATGTAGTTAAACCATCACTAAATCCGTCCAAAGCTCCACCAATGATGAGTGAGAAATACCAAATCATTTAAAAAAACACCTCGAGACTTTACATATGGCTCCTACACATAAGCTATGTTTTTAATGCTCCCTTTAAATCACAAAAGGCATTAACCTCTTAAGCCCTGAGCCTGTTTTCCAGGTCTCAGGCTCAAAAATGACATTCCCAGAACAAATGACCATATCTTCACTTCTAAAGGGGAAAATTAATAATCTTTTTTCTCAAAGCAATGATAAACCTGTGAGTTGGATGTAGAAGAGTCAGAATCAATATAGGTTTTTTTTTATTTTAAAGTTAATTCAGATTGAACACTAGGGGTGTAACAACTAATCGACTTAATCGATTAAAATCGATTACCAAATTAGTTGGCAACTAATTCAGTCGTCGATTCGTTGGTGACGTCATCACATGTGTTCTACACCCCGTTAAGCTCCAACGTTATTGGTCTTTTTATCGGTACAGGAGAGATTTAAAACATATGTCATGTATTATTGCTACATAAACATTATATCGCAGTCTTAGTGTCGCCAACTCAGTTTCTAATATGCAATATGACTACAAAATGCTTCTATAATGTATTTTCGATCTTCCCAATTCAGACGAGCGATCTCTCCCCCGCCTGCTTGCGAGGGGGCGGGGCAGTTTACACACACATGCAGGAGATGGCGGAGAGAACGCGCTCCGAGGTGTGGTTAAACTTTAGCCGTCTCGATGTGGACAATGCTCGTTACCAAAAGTGCAATAACAGTTTATCATATAAAGGCGGTAAAACGAGCAATTTGTCTAAACATTTATCAAAAGTGCACCACATTCAGACGGAGGAATGCACTGGGTTCGACTGTCTTTCTAGTAGCTCTGTAGCCCCGTCCAAGAGTAACCTTTCCACGTCAGGTGTTATGTATGCTAGCAGCAACACGCAGAGTTAACTCAGTTATAAAAACATGGGTTAATGATTAGAGGTAACTGAGTTATTTATTTAGTTAAAGTTTCAGCTATTCGGTTTACAGTTCTGTCATCACATTATTTAATATGATTTGTTAAAACATTGTTGTTTCTTTTGATGTGAAATATTATGCATTTAATTAAAAATAAAAAGCAATGTTAGTTTTGTTCACAATTTGTTGAGTTATTTTACCTTATTTCTTGTCAAAAGAACCGTTAATACTATCGTTAAAAGGACCAGATCGATAAGCAGTATCGATATAAGTAGTAGTACAGTTAAAACCTTAACGATCCGAATAATCGATTAATCGTTTCATTAATCGATTATCAAATTAGTCGTTTGTTGCAGCCCTATTGAACACAATAAAAAAAAAAATGGTGTCCCTCCAAAAAAAATAAAAACATTACTTATAGTGAGAACCACCGTTGAATGATGGGACAGTAGACTAAAAGCTTTAGGAATCCAAACTATAACATAATAACTACCCTGTATTTATTTATTTATTTTTTATTCACTCACATCTGCGACCCTCTCGAAACGGGTCCGCGTCCCACTTTTAGGTCGCGACCCACCAGTTGAGAACCACTGTTATAGACGGTATTTTGCCAGGGTATGATTATAGGTGAGCCTCGGCCAAAACAACGGCTCTAGACATTAAAAAGGACAAAGTGACTCACCAGTCTGGTAGTAATTATCTGTGTGCGTCCTCTGAGCGGCAGGAATACTCGTCTGGTAGTACTGCTTGTTGTCGTAGGTGGTGACGGCGGCAGGACGCCCGTAGCTGTAGTTGTCCTGCTGGGGATCACAGATAATACGATGAGAAGAATATTAAAGAAGATAGCTGCAGCTCAGTTATCAGATTACTGCATTAAAGCCACTCAGTGAACAATTCAAGCGTCCTTTAAATGCTGATGTTATGGAACAATAAGACAATCTCAGAGAGAGTACGGCTGCAACTAGAGATTTTTTTATTATTATATATATATATTTAATTTGTCAAATAATAATGTGCCATAACAGATAAATAGTTTTATATAAACATAAGAAGGTCAAGTGAAAATGTAAGCACTGTACTGCTTTGGATATATTTAGGATTAGTTGTGCAGCCCTTTCAAAACAGAAGCTTCTGTGAGATCTGATATGAGCACATCATGTTATGAGAAAGTGAGACGCCTCAGAGGAAGATAAGAAATATTTTATTGAAGTTGTGAAATGTTTGTGTTGAGCAGCATAAAAAGACATGGCATGGTACAATACAATTAAAAGACTAGAAATAAAGGAATGAAGCAGGAAGCCACTGACCGTGTCGGGGTAGACCTGGTATGTCTGCGGGGTGGTGGTGGGCTGCGGGGGGGCAGGGGGCTCTGGCTGCCTGTAGGCGTACTCGGGGGGGGCCTGGTGGGTCTGGTAGGCCGGGTACGGAGCGGTGACCACGGGCCGGGCCGCCTGCACCGGGGCCGGAGAGTAGGAGGCCGTCACTGCATGAGCCACAGCAGGGGGCTGCTGCACGCTGTAGGCCGGGGAGGGGTGGGAGTACGCTGGGGGGGGCTGGGTACTGAGGGAGGGGAGAGAGGGAGAGAAATTACTTGGTTTTTTATTCTACTATTTCAACAATTAGACAGTTTATACATCCCAAACACAAACAAAATGAAAACTGCGCGCAGCGATGAGCAGGCCCTCGCCTCTTAGTCGACTCATACATGTCCTCTACAATGAGCCGTGTCTCATGTCTCTCATTTTAGCCTCCTCGACTCCCCGGTGCTCCGCTAGTGACCCGGAAATCAATGTCAGCGCACCATGTTGAAGGAATTTCTCTAAATGCACATCGAGGATCGAGCATCGAGGAAGCTCTCTGGAGGAGCTATAACCGAGGATACACTGATTTAGAGGAGAGAGGAGAGAGGAAAGAGGAGAGGAGGCTCTCTGGAGGAGCTATAACCGAGGATACACTGATTTAGAGGAGAGAGGAGAGAGGAGAGAGGAAAGAGGAAAGAGGAAAGAGGAGAGGAGGCTCTCTGCAGGAGCTATAACCGAAGATACACTGATGTAGAGGAGAGAGGAGTGAGGAGAGGAGAGAGAGGAGAGAGGAGAGGAGAGAAGGCTCTCTGGAGGAGCTATAACCGAAGATACACTGATGTAGAGGAGAGAGGAGAGAGGAGGCTCTCTGGAGGAGCTATAACCGAAGATACACTGATGTAGAGGAGAGAGGAGAGAGGAGTGAGGAGCCATAACCAAGGGTACACTGATGTATCCTCCGGAGATGTATTTCAGGCAACAGTGATCTTTAAAAGAGGCGTGACGCACGGCCGGTCTGATCTCAACGAAGCACCGCTCTGCAAACTGTTCCCGTTGTTATTATAAGTTATTTAAGATGATCAAATGTGAACCAAACGTTCTGCCCTGCAACATTTGTTTACTCCCTAATTACATCTCCTCTGGATGTTAGGCTACTTTTTTTGATTTTATTCACTGCTTCCATCGTGACGCGATGGAAGCAGTGAGAACAGCTGCTGAGGTCCGTGCAGAAAGCAGAACAGTGTGTGTACTGTGTAATATACATCACTCATAACAACAGGCCTAAATTAGACTCATTATTTGAAGGCTTTAAAGAAATCTACAAATAAACAGTAGATATTTGAATGAGTAGAAGCAGGAGGGCAGAAAGCAGAGTTTATACAGAGGTCGCCCTCCTGTTAGTCATCACACACACACACACACACACACACACACACACACACACACACACACACACACACACACACACACACACACACACACACACACACACACACACACACACACACACACACACACACACACACACACACACACACACACACACACACACACACACACACACACACACACACACACACACACACACACACACACACACACACACACAATCCTATTTTTATATGAACTATGATAATTAAGATATAGTTTAAAACTGCTTTAAGGACCTCTTTACAAACAACACTACTCTGGATCCTGAGTCATGGTTGGGCCTGTTGTCTGAGTCCTGCTGAGCACAATAGAGCAGTGAGGAGGATTGAATCCTAAAACCCGGAAATTAGTTACTGTTTTACAATTTCCGGTTCCCTCGAATCAAACACAGCTTTTTTTGGGAGGGTTAGACATATCAATTAATGTCTGTGGTTAACACAAGCTGAAGAGATTTTAAGGTTTTGTTCCACGACAAAAAGTACGTCAGTAAATACCAACATTAGCCTCCTTTAGCTTAGCGGTGGTGACGTGAAGTCATGTGACCGTGCTGTAGTTCCTTTACAGCCCAACATTAGCCTCCTTTAGCTTAGCGGTGGTGACGTGAAGTCATGTGACCGTTCTGTAGTTCCTTTACAGCCCAACATTAGCCTCCTTTAGCTTAGCGGTGGTGACGTGAAGTCATGTGACCGCGCTGTAGTTCCTTTATAGCCCAACATTAGCCACCTTTAGCTTAGCGGTGGTGACGTGAAGTCATGTGACCGTGCTGTAGTTCCTTTATATCCCAACATTAGCCACCTTTAGCTTAGCGGTGGTGACGTGAAGTCATGTGACCGTGCTGTAGTTCCTTTATATCCCAACATTAGCCACCTTTAGCTTAGCGGTGGTGACGTGAAGTCATGTGACCGTGCTGTAGTTCCTTTATAGCCTAACATTAGCCACCTTTAGCTTAGCGGTGGTGACGTGAAGTCATGTGACCGTGCTGTAGTTCCTTTATATCCCAACATTAGCCACCTTTAGCTTAGCAGTGGTGACGTGAAGTCATGTGACCGTGCTGTAGTTCCTTTATATCCCAACATTAGCCACCTTTAGCTTAGCGGTGGTGACGTGAAGTCATGTGACCGTGCTGTAGTTCCTTTATATCCCAACATTAGCCACCTTTAGCTTAGCGGTGGTGACGTGAAGTCATGTGACCGTGCTGTAGTTCCTTTATAGCCTAACATTAGCCTCCTTTAGCTTTTTTTTTTACTTTCAAAATCCTAAAGTTGTGTTAATATGGAGAACTATCATAAACGTTTGTTTGACATTACTACTTAAACAGTATTATAGGTTAAGAAACCCGGCAGTATTTTAAGTAATTAAACCATGCCCCGCCATTAAAGCTGCAACATAATGCAGTAATTAAACTATGATTGTGAAATGAGCCATTCTACATAATGAGTACTTTCACTTGTTGGCACTTTGTTGTTGATATTTTGAGGATAATACTTCTGTGTCATTACTACTTTCACATAGGTAACAGGAATAAATACTGGAAAAGGGCATTTATATAAAAGGTATGTACAAAGAAAATAATTACATTAGCTCTCTGTAATGCAGGGGAACCGTCTGGTTTTTCTGGCTTAGTTTGTTTTGAGTGCCGTTAGTCAAGAAAAGACAACACAGCAACGACCAACCACAATGAATGATGATTACATGATATGTTAAATGATATTTAATATACCTGTCAAACGACATGATTTACCTGTACCACAAACTTGGCCAACATCAATGCATGCGGCTGGAGTTTTCTTTATTTTCTACCTAGAATCTATTTTAAAGCTTGTTGATATAAAACAGAACGTGCATTGTTTGCTCAGGTGAAAGAAGTACTCAGATCTTGCACTTGAGTAAAAGTAGAAGTACTCAGATCTAGTACTTGAGTAGAAGTACTCAGATCTTGTACTTGAGTAGAAGTACTCAGATCTTGTACTTGAGTAAAAGTAGAAGTACTCAGATCTAGTACTTGAGTAGAAGTACTCAGATCTTGTACTTGAGTAAAAGTAGAAGTACCAGAGTGTAGGAATACTCTATTACAGTAAAAGTCCTGCATTCAAATTGTTACTCAAGTAAAAGTAGAAAAGTAGTATATACATCAAAATATAGTGAAAGACAGTAAAAGTAGTCATTGTGCAGATTGGTCCATTTCAGAATAATATATATGATATGTTTTATAATGATTGATCATGAAAGTGTTCTCAAAGCTGGTAAAGGTGCAGCTAGCTTGAATGACTTTGTATACTGCAGGGTAGCTTGTGGATTTACTCCAGGTGGAACTAAAGTCTGATTTAACACTTGATTATATTTAGCATCATTCATCCACATCTGTAAAGTAACTAAAGGGATTAAATACATGTAGTGGAGTAAAAATACACCATTTACCTCTGAATTGAACGGGAGTAGAAGTACAAAGTAGCAAAACATTGAGATACTCAAGTAAAGCACGAGTACCTCATAAATGTACTCAAGTACAGTACTTGAGTAAAAGTACTTAGTTACTTTCCACCTCTGCCTTCAGGGCAGCTACACCAGGTTTAGCCCTCTTTGATCCGGCCAAAATATCTCGTCACAGCTGCAACCGGCTCCGTTAGACAAATCAGCTCCGTGACATTCACCATGACCGCCTTATTGTTCATCTTTAAGCAATTTTAAACTGGTTAAAAGGGTAAATAAAGATGACCATACTTGGGTTTTATCACCTAAAGCCAGCAGTGTGTCGGCCTGCTAACGTGAGCTAACAGAACTAGCAGGTGAAGCTAGCTGAGTACCCAACGGTACCAACCGCCGACCGTTGCACAGCACGCGCAGACAGACGTGACTCACAGCACGAGCTGATAGATGTGAGTCAGAGCACACGCTGACACCGAACTCCATCACCTGTATTTACCTGTACTGCGGACCGGCACCATGTGTGAAGCCGAAGTAATTGCTTGCAGCCATCTTGGCATCTCCAGTACACTACAGTAACGGGCAGACAGGCAAAGACATAAGGAAGAGACTGACCGGCAAGATAGTTCCCCCCCCTCTCGTGCAGCCGTTGGCGAGGACGCTCTGAAACAACGGAACTGCGTCAGTCTTTTTTGTTTTTTTTATTATTATTATTTTGCATTGAACATATTTAGAACATATAAAAGCTCGGTGAGGATATCATCAAGTTATCAACATAAGTGCAAAGAAAATCACAATAAGAAAAAACCCATAAATAATACATCCAAAAGGAGCCAGGGGGAAAGAAAAAACACATTTAGGAGGCATTAAGCTTACTTACAATTAAAAAAAAATCGAAATGTCATTGTAAATATTCTTTATAGACAGGTTACAAGATTGAATTTTTCTAAGGGACAGAAAAAAGGACTTGAAATCATTTATCAAACAGGGAAGGACGCTGATTTGTTGTACAGTTACCATTCATTTTAGGGAAATATCATATAATAATAATAATACATTTTATTAATAAAGGTGCCTTTCAAGCGTCTCAAGGTCGCCGTACAAGTTACACAAAACACAAACAAAAGTCAGAAAAACACGACAATATAATCAATCAATAAAACAGAAAAGCAGAGGATGTGTGATGTGATCTGGGTGGATAATTATGCTATATGATATATTCATAAAAAGATATCGGCTGACTGACTCCATACTTTGTTATTTTTGTATTGTTATTGAATAACAATAAAAGAAAAAACTGTGAGTGACTCTTTACAAGAAAAGTGACAATGCAGATAAAGGCATACAAATACAGAATACAGACTAATAAGTACTCATCCATGGTTAGAAGTAACAGCATTGAAATGCTGATTGCATATAATGTATGTATTTCAAATACCAGTGATTAATGCTGAGTGAAGTAGCAGAATGCAAAAGAGTGCAAATTGCACATATCGGGGTTACTGCACAGGATTGTAATATTCTGTATTGTGTGGTGGTCTGTATGTTGTGATTATATTGTCTTTTTCAATCTTCACACGTTTTAATGTGTGATTAATGCTGTGTCCTTGTGATAAATGTTGTTTATTTGACTTTTTATTTTGCTTTTTTACCTCTGTAAAGCGTCTTTGAGCAGCTGATAAAGCGCCTGATAACTATTATTATTATTATTATTATTATTATTATTACACATAACATCTAACAGGCAGACAGCAGAGAAGCCCCCGACACTGACCGTGAAGATGGTTCCCCCCCTCTCCTGCTGCTGTTGGGGAGGACTCTCAATGCTACACCGGAACTGCGTCAGTCAAACATGTGTCTGTGAGTCAGATCAAAACAAAAATACTGCACAAAAAATGTAGTGTGAGTGAGTGTATCATTTCAGATTATTTACGGAGACATTTTAGCATGAATTAATTTCTCAATTTATTTTGGGTATTCAACAAAACTCTTCACGTATGAACACTTAAAATTAGAAGAAATAGCTCTTATAAGTAGTTTTTACTTAATAAATTTGCTTAAGAAAACACATCTTCATACCTATAAGTGGAAATGCAGTACTGGATCTCGATACTATTAACTTTACTGCATACTATGAACCACCCACCACATTTTAGCCCCTTAAATGCCAGTTTGATTCCTTACCTATACCAGGTTTTTCTTTTATGAAATTAAATTGTGTATTGTAAATGCGATGAGTTTTTTAGTCTGTACTTCCATGCATTAAAGTACTGCCAACATCACTTCACCCGCTAATGGTCTCTAGTAATTATGCTTTATTTTTTGTGCGCAATTGGCCTTCAACCTCTTTGTAAATGGACTGTGTTAAAGGTGGGGTAGGTAATTCACTTCAGAAACACTTTTTGTTATATTCCATGGAATGCTCTTAACATCCCGATAGCAATGAATACATTAAATGCTTTGACAATAAATACATTAACAAATGTCATCTGTGGAAGCCGTGTCGCTGTAAAAAGCACGACCAATCATCTGAGCCGGCCCGGCTAAAATAACTGGATGGCCTACCTGCCTGTCAGCCTTCCTTCTGTGCACAAACTTATCTCGTGCCCTCATTGGTCAAGTGCGCGTTCGTGTGTGTTGGAGGAGGGGCTCTGTAAGAAAGTCTGAAGGAAGGGACACATTTTTTTCGGTTGTGCATTTTCAAATTCTAGCGCACTCTGGTTTCTCCATTCTTACCCATACCTTTAACATGGCGCTTTATCTACTTTACGACCCCCCAAAAGCTCAAATTGCAAACTTAGAGTCATTCATATCCAAATGCCAATCGGGATACATTAACACGTTGTTGCATGGGCTCGGATCGAACCCAAAACCTTCTGACTGATAGAGTGCCAAACTCCCTCACTGCCACGCACAGTATCCAATGCTGCTGTATGTATTGTGTGATTCAGTGACTGTGGCTGTGAGAGAGTGCGACAACCTATTTAACAAATGTACTAGAACACTAAAGACTGTCTCCCATCCAAGCACTGACAGGGATCAACTGTGCTTAGTTTTTGTGGAACAAAGGTAAAAAATGTGATGTATAACCCCATCTTTTCCAATTGTAATGGAATGTGGATGGCTTTAGCTCAAGGACTAAATGGATGTCTGCCAATCTGAAGGTCAGGGGTTTGAGTCTAATTACAATTGGTAATGGGAAACACTTCGAAACACTATATAAAATAGTGGCACAACGAGCTTCAACCTTATTTATTTCAGAACAAGCCAATATATCCTTCCCCCAAACTCCCCTGTTATACCGGGTAGTGCCACAAAAACAACTGTATTCAAATCCCGAGATGGGGTCTCACCAAATATTAACTTGGCCATGCACGGTAAGATCGTATGTGATGTGTGAAGTGCACATGTAAACACACCGTCTATAGCAGGTTAACACTGAGAATTGGTGTTTCCCAATCCACCATTGTTGGGTAATGCACTTTGTTTAATGAAAAAAAACACATAGAAGATTATCAGCTCTGATTGTATAAGTAATCCCCATTTAAGCCCTAACCCTAACCCTAACGTATAGAAACTTTGCCAGGAATTGCCTAACAGGGACTCCCAATCTCTGAGAGACTACAAAATGTATAATAAGTATAATAATATGATATATATGATATAATATATATAATAAAAAAACACAAATTGAAAAATGTTCAGGTTTATTGAAATTGTATTAGTTCAGGATAAACCCCTGAAGATTAACCATCTCGTTTTCAAGGCGGTCCTACAAACAGCAAGTCATAACAAACAAAACACAATAACGTCGCAATACAAACATAAACTAGACTAATGTAATCACAACAGAAATAAATTAAAGAAACTAATTTGGCTACAGTATGGCCACAGAATACATTTTCCTATTCAACAATGCATTACGACTTTGTGTTTTCTTCTTGGTAATTCATTTATAGATCTATATAGCGCTCGGTTAATCTGAATATAGAGATCAATATTTAACTTTTATTAAATATGCTATTCCCTTGCACACGTAATGTAAATAATATACTTCATTAAAATCGTGTAAGCTGTAATGTTCCCATCATGTTCTACAGATGTATATCTTTCTCTGTCAATGATATTTATATTTTACTTTTTTAGAATTTAAAATGTATTTATTCTCTAATATTTTTCCCCATTCCCAATTTTGGATCAATAAAGTACATCTAATCTTATTTCAAAGTTTCTCTGTTTTGAAGATACCCACTCCGGTACAGTAGGTGGCGGCATGCACCTAAGAACTCTATATCCATGACAACAACAGACGATAGTTACACCTACGTCACTTCTGGGCAAAAATTACGGACCCGCCCACTTTTTGGGGAAAACAACGCTGTCATTTGAATGGCGGTCAATACAAATTCTGATGTTTTTGCCAATCCGATCAGAATGTTTTGAAAACCGTGAATTTGTGGATCTTCAAAGAGCCCGATTACGATGGCCAGTCAGGCAAACAATTACATTCAATCATTTATTAATCGACAATCGGTCTCGATGGTTAAATTAAAATCAGTAGGCGAGGCTGTAATTTCGCCGGCTGTTACTTTCATGAGCGAGGCGGAAAATAAGAGTTGTATCATACCAAAAAGCTGCTGTGTCGTTTATTGCACCTCAAACATTAAAACAAATCCAGAGTTCAGTGTTTCTGTACTTCCTCTAAGAAAAGAGGACAGTTAAAGAAGAGCTCTGTAGCTTCAGGCTCGATCGCCGTTCAAATGACAGCGTTGGTTTCCCCCAAAAGTGGGCGGGGCCGTAAAGTGACGAAGATGTTACTCTCATCTATGAAAATCAATAGCCTACTGCTATATTTAACCGTATATATCAAGCCCGATCGTTTATTTCCAATAGCTTAATGTAATTGTTTGCCTGACTGGCCATTGTAACCGGGCTATTTGAAGATCCAAAAATCCAGGGTTTTCTTACATTTCTGATCGGATTGGCAAAAACTTCAGAATTTGTATTGACCGCCATTCAAATGACAGCGTTGTTTTCATAGATATATAAACCTATCTATGGTTGTTTTCCCCAAAAAGTGGGCGGAGCCGTACTTTTTGCCCGGAAGTGACGCATTTGTTACTCTCATGCTACAGACCATGCCCAACAACTATTTTTTTCTTTATTTATTCACGAATATATATGAACATAATTAATTTTGTATACAAAATAATTCACATTAGGGATAGACGTATCAAGTAATATAAAATTACATAAAGTTAATACATAAAAAAACCGAAGCGCTGTGTCACCGGAAACGCTGACCGGAAATACTGTAAACGGGCGGGAAATTGAAAATCTATGAGATTTCAAAACATTTTCATCACCGACTGAATTAACGTGTATTTAAATAAAGAAGCATATTCTGCAAGAGCGGAGTAAGTACAAGGGCTTTAATAATATAACTGTGGTCAAAGGTTGAAGCTAACTAAGCTATCTGATGGGAATTCAGTAGCTTTAGCTCGGTAGTAGCTAGCTTTACAGGCTAGTATTAGCTCTGTTCAAGTTGTTTACGTTGTGTTTTCTGACAGGATGGTGGACAGAAGTCTTGTTCAGGAATTGAGACGTTGGGCGACAGAGGAGTTCAATCTGCCCCCGGACAGCCTGCCAAATGACGGCAACTTTAAAACGTGGGTATCATCTTTAGTCTTAAACGTACACAACGTACACAAAAGTAGCAACCTGCATAGTAATGCAAAGCAGTACAACAGCTCTGACATAAATTGTACTTGGTAATGTTAAGTTTGTGTTGACATTATGGGGAACGTGGGATTTATTTGTAGTTTTCAGTGTTGTACAGGATTACATTATACTGAGAGGTGTTTCTATTTTGATGTTCTCCATATGTATACGAATGAATTGGACACAATGATGGAAACACCTCTCATGACAATGGAACCAACTACAACAACACCACCATGACCTTATTCTCACCTCTATGTAAAATAAACATGACCCTTATTGGCATTTTAGAAAGCAGAACATATCTGAATCAGAGTCAGAAACAGGATTATTGCCACATACGAGGAATTTGTCTTGGTGCATATAGGGCATACATAAACCCAGTCAAAGAGGATATGTATTGGGTTATAGATTGTATTAAGCTTATAATGTGGCCACTGGCTGTATGTTAAATGTTCTCACAGTTGAAGCTAAATGTTGCATTGTTGAACAATTGTAAAGCTGATAATTTGTTCTCCAGGCTCTGCATCGGGACAGGGAAGTCAATATGGAAATATGTCATCCAACATGTTTTTCAACAGAGGTAAGTTCCAGTTCTGATGTTCCTCAATACATTTCCTAGTAATGTAGCCATGCTGATCATCCCAGAGCTCACTCAATCCTCCTTAGTCTTGTCAGAAACGGCTTAATTACAATGGGTTAAAGAATTCTGACGTTTTGTTTATTTTCCCAGGAATGTCAGGATCATGCGTGGCAATCTGCAGTGGTATCCTTTCTAGTCCACATTTAATGATTTTAAAGTCACCTTACATTGGCCGTGGCAATTCATGCGCACATGTGGGTAGCTGCTCTTTTAACTGTGAGTGAGAGATAACATAGACAGAATAGAGGTGTGTGTGTGTGTGTGTGTGTGTGTGTGTGTGTGTGTGTGTGTGTGTGTGTGTGTGTGTGTGTGTGTGTGTGTGTGTGTGTGTGTGTGTGTGTGTGTGTGTGTGTGTGTGTGTGTGTGTGTGTGTGTGTGTGTGTGTGTGTGTGTGTGTGTGTGTGTGTGTGTGTGTGTGTGTGTGTGTGTGTGTGTGTGTGTGTGTCATTTATCCATTGATTCCCTTAACATAATGATCTTCAAGGTACAAAGTTATTCAAGACAAAGAGGTAAGCTCAAACTTGATTTTCTTTCTTGTTGCTATCTTCTATTTCATGTTATCCCTGCTTAAAGGTGGGGTAGGTAATTCACTTCAGAAACACTTGTTGTTATATTCCATGGAATGCTCTTAACATCCCGATAGCAATGAATACATTAAATGTTTTGACAATAAATACATTAAAAATGTCATCTGTGGAAGCCGTAGCGCTGTAAAAAGCACGACCAGTCATCTGAGCCGGCCCGGCTAAAGTAACTGGATGGCCTACCTGCCTGTCAGCCTTCCATCTGGGCACAAACTTATCTCGTGCCCTCATTGGTCATGTGCGCGTTCGTGTGTGTTGGAGGAGGGGCTCTGGAAGGAAGTCTGAAGGAAGGGGCAGATTTTTTCGGATTGCTTATTTTCAAATTCTAGCGCACTCGAGCTGGTTTCTCCAAAATTACCTACCCTACCTTTTTAAAGTAGTACTTGATTAATCTTGAGTGATTCACTGTGTATCATTTTACATTTCCACTCAGAAAGCCACAGATAAACTGACATGTGTTTTGATCTGCTCAGTTGAAGCAGACTGAGGGCCAGAGTGAGGCCACTAAGCAGAAAGACCTTCAGAGGAAGATCGAGCAGCTGAAGTCTGAGATCAGTCACCTGGACTCTCAGATCAGTGGGACAGAGGAACAGCTGGCTACACAAGGTGAGTTCCTCTCAGTGTGTGAGCCAACCACAGTACTCTCAAACAGAAAGCCTACACTGGTGTTGTTCTACCGTTTACCAACAGAGCAGTCCGTCAGCCGTACCTGGGCTCAGGTGGAGGACAGCCAGCGCAGAGAGATGCTGCTGCAGGCCTTCAGGCAGCGTTGCATCGTGGGCCGCCAGGAGCTCTCTGATGACACACAGAAGATCAGCGGGCACTGCCAGACTCTGGAACAAATGTCCAGGTAAGGCAGAACATTGAGAGTTGAAGTAACATAAATATGAAGTAGAGTGACTCTAACTTACATGAAGGCCATGGCTTTTGATGCTGATGGTCCTTCCCTTAAGTTTGATGTTAATGAGCAATAAAGGAGGTGTGTTTCTTAGTGCATATAGACCAGAAGTCAGTGTTTCCGCCAGACCAGGGGCGGGGGGTGGGTGGGTGACATCACGTGATTTGAATTTTGAATTGAGCTGTCCCTTACAGATACGATCTCTTAATGTGTGCACTCATACAATATATATTTTTTAATTGCGGCGTCCCTTATCCTATCTCTTAACGTCTCCCTGCCGACAGGGACACCCCTCCTTGCATGATCCTTGGAAGATGCGGCGGTGTTTTGTTTTTTTTCCGTCACAGGAACGCACTTTGCTGGCGGCGAAAATTATCCCACCCCCCCAAAGCTGCCAGAAGTCAATGCCTGTTTCTTTGGGTCTTCCTAGTTGAGAACTATTTCTAATCTTGAATATTTACTCACCTTAATTAGTGATGCTTAATGCTTGTATCCTCACCGTACTCTACCTCCACACTGTAAACGGTTCTTCCTTGGACCATGCAACACTCTTCTCTTCCACCATGAACAACTGTGCCAGTACGTTAGTTAGAGTTGTGTTGTGTTTTGCAGGAGAGCAGAGGTTGAGGTGCTGTTTGATAATAAGCCCTCGAGCAGCAGTGACGGGGACAACGTGAACTCCAAAGCTGCAGCAGAGGCACAAGTCCTGGTAAGAGCTGCTTCAGTCTGTCAGTCTGTGTGAACAGGCCGACTCACACAACAGCTAAACATGGGTTGTGTGAGGAATGTTTAGTTAATATATATATTGCACTCCATTCACATCCCTCATTTGGTTTGAGTGTCTGAATTGTTTGGGAAATGTTTTTATTGTAGTGCCTTCAATATGTAATGCAGTTTGACGTGGGAAACGGCAATGCATAACTTCTGGTTGTTTCTTTTTGCATCTGATTCCATCTTCTCCACTACTACACAATAGATTGATGTTAATTTGACAGCTGTGAGATAGATGATAGATAGATATTTATCCATTCCATGTTGGGAAATTGTTTTGGTCACGGCAGCATTAAGACAGTCAATCTCCAAGAATTACAAAATTACTTAAAAATACAAATAAAATAAAGATGAAACATTTAAATCTAAAAAAAAATTATACATATTCTCAGTAAAACATACATATAATCAGAGAGGAGTATCTAAACACTATAACATACACAGTATAATTAGAATACTCTGTAATATACCAATCTACCAAGCGTATAAATATAGTGTACTATATACATTTAACAATTGTGTTCAGTAGCTTGAAATTAGAAGTAAAATATATCCTGTAAAAAAAAAAAGCTGGAATCTAAATATTTTTGAACTAGCAACCTGTAACCTAAATGTGACAAATGTAGACCCATATCTTTCTGAGCTGATTAAAGGAGTCATCCTATTTAATTATTCTTCGACAGCGTGAAGTGAGAGAGCTGTGTGAATGCAGAGTCGGCTTCTACCAGTCTCTGCAAGACGGTGAGCTGAAGACAACGTCCAAACAGTAAGGACTACCACGAGAGAAACAGAATTAGAAAATATCTTTAATACTTTTGACACCTTTTTAAATTGCTTGAATGAATTCTGTCTTTGTCTCCTGTCAGTATGAGCAGAGAACAGAGGACTGCTGTGTTTCAGTACTGGCTGAGTGCTATGGAGGTTTGTATATTTTGAGCACATTTCTCTGCATATTTTGCCCTCTCTCGTTTACTGTGAATAGAGGCCACAGTGACGCGTCCTAAAACCCGGAAGCAAGTTAGCATTTCACCACTTCCGGTTCCTTCGACAAAAAAGCAATTCAGTTTCTCCATAGGGTTTTGGAAAATAGCTGAAATAAGGTCTGTGGTTGAGACACATTGAAGAGACGGATCACGTTTTGTTCTACGACATTAAATCCATCAGCAGTGACCCCACTGGTGATTTCTGAAGAGTGTACGTGTCTGAGAAACGATGGTTGTTACCAAGTGGCTGAATAGGACTACAGAAGTTGTGGAGGCCGTTGTACGTCATTACGCCGAACACGTAAACACTCCTCTAAGTTAGTTTGCCCTGTTCTCCTTGAAAGCAAGTCCCTGCCTCCTGCAGACTGTTCAAACAAACACTTCAACTCGTACCATTTAGAATCTGTGTGTTTGAATATGGATCTTAAGTTGGCGTGTCGTTGAAGCAGCGACCCTGCTGTAGTTCCTTTATAGCATAACGTTAGCATTTTGCTTCTGGCGACTAGATCTACGATTATAAAAGTAGGGTAGACATGTGGAGATTATCCGACTGAACAAAACGTGATCCGTCTCATGCAGTACTACCAGACTGGTGAGGCGCTTTGTCCTTGTGTTGAAGCGTTTGTTTGAACAGTCTGCAGGAGGCAGGGACTTGCTTTCAAGCAGAACAGAAACTAACTTAGAGGAGTGTTTACGTGTTCGGTGTAATGACGTACAACGACCTCCACAACTTCTGTAGTCCTATTCAGCCACTTGGTAACAACCATCGTTTTTCAGACACGTCAACTCTTCAGAAATCACCAGTGGGGTCACTGCTGATGGATTTAATGTCGTAGAACAAAACTTGATCCGTCTCTTCAATGAGTCTCAACCACAGACCTTATTTCCAGCTATTTTCCTAAACCCTATAAAGAAACTGAATTGATTTGTCGAAGGAACCGGAAGTGGTCAAATGCTAACTTGCTTCCAGGTTTTAGGACGCGTCACTGCACCACTCTATTGACACTTTGAATAATAATGTTTCTCGTCATGTGACCAGAACCTGTTGGGCGGTTACCCTCCGAACCACATCCTCTCAGCTTTACAGTATTTAGCCTCCAGAGAGCAGGAGGAACTGGAGGAGAAGCTCTCGGCTCTGAACGTGATGCGGGATGTGACCAATCTAAAGTAAACTCTTTATTAATGGTCTCTCCTGCTTTCTAAGAAACGTTTTCGGTGTTAAAGTATACACGTTTTATTTTAATCGCAGGTTCCGCTATGAAAGCAATCACCTTCTGGACATGTCAGCAGAAGAGAATGATCTGCCATCTGTTAACAGTCTCTTAGAGGTATTTTGCACACACACACACACACACACACACACACACACACACACACACACACACACACACACACACACACACACACACACACACACACACACACACACACACACACACACACACACACACACACACACACACACACACACACACACACACACACACACACACACACACACACACACACACACACACACACACTAGTTGATGGTGAATATGTGTACCTTTTTTAAAGGTCACCTATTATGCAAAATCCACTTCTTCATGTCTCTTCTACATCAACATGTGTCCTCTCTTCTTCATGTCTCTTCTACATCAACATGTGTCCCCTCTTCTTCATGTCTCTTCTACATCAACATGTGTCCCCTCTTCTTCATGTCTCTTCTACATCCACATGTGTCCCCTCTTCTTCATGTCTCTTCTACATCAACATGTGTCCCCTCTTCTTCATGTCTCTTCTACATCAACATGTGTCCCCTCTTCTTCATGTCTCTTCTACATCAACATGTGTCCCCTCTTCTTCATGTCTCTTCTACATCAACATGTGTCCAAATGTCTCTCAGAGGGGCGTGGGGAGGGGCTCCTTATTTTCATCTAAAGTAACAGACAGAGAATCAGCACTTTGGAAACAGGGCTGAAATTGGATTGGATTATGGGTAATGCTGCAATGATCTGTTTGGTGTTTCAGCCAATCAGAGACAGGCTCTGGATATATCTGAGACCTGTGATATATTGATGAGAAACAGTGTAACAGGGGAGCTTTAATCTAAAGTGTTCCCAAAATCTGATTTCAGGATGCTTGGGAGGAGGTGGAGCAGAGTTTGGTGCAGCTGGCTCTGACCCGCTCCAGAGTCCAGCTGATCCAGAACCAGCTGCAGGTTCGACGGAGGGAGGCGGAGCAGGAGGTGTCCGGCATCACTGAGGAGCTCCACAACGACACCTTGGCTCTGTAAGCAAACTCACTGTGACAATACCAGGATGCATCACAGCATAAAGAGGGGATTATCAAAGTCAACTTTATTGTCAATCTTTCAGTTTGTGTTTACAGACGGAGAGATCGAAATACCGTTTCCCACAATCCCAAACACATGATCCCAGGTTGGGCAGCATGATTTGGAAATAGTGACTATTTGCGATATTGCAACTGCGATATGATTTACAATATGGGTAGGAGTGATCATTTTTGGATCATTATCATTAAAAAATATATTGAAATGATCATAGTGCGATTCATACCAATCAGATGTGTTTTGTTTAGTCTGTAGAATATGATTTGTAGGCCATGATATCTACAATACTTAATCATAGTGTTATATTACCACATGTTCAGCCTTTAACACATTTAGTGTCACAGGCAGACAGACAGACAGACAGACACACACAGACAGACAGACAGACAGACAGACAGACAGACAGACAGACAGACAGACAGACAGACAGACAGACAGACAGACAGACAGACAGACATTAGTGTTTGATTATTGCACTAATCCATATTATATTTCTCTAAATTATTGTGCAGCTCTGAACCCAGTAGCTATATTTGTTTTTGTGGAAGTCCAGAGCACAAATGCCAGGATGTAAGTACATCAATATTTTGTAGTAGCAGCTCATCATTATCAAGCATTTCCACTGCTTCAACATTTTTCATTTTTCTCAATTAAGTCAGTTTTTTGGGGGGAATTTTTGTTGCTTTGTCAAAGTCACCTCTATTATCAATGTGTCTGTATTCATGGTACAAACAGGGGGACCGTAATGATGTTTCTCACTGCCCAAAAGAATAATAATAATTTAAAAAAGGCACAACAATAAATATATGGAAACTGCAGTCTTCACACAAATTTGACATGACACGGTTTTGAGTCTAGTCTGGTAGTCAAAGTCAACTTTATTGTCAATCCTTCAGTTTGTGTACAGACAGAGAGATCGAAATACCGTTTCCCACAATCCCAAATCGAAAAACAAATGTATATAAAATATGTATGTGTATGTATATATATATACTAGGGTTGCCAGAAACTGACCATGATCAAAATCGATTATTCGGCAGCCCTGGCGAATAATAATCGATTTCTCGACCGACCCCCCCCCCCCACCCCCGCGGGAGAGAAAAAAAAAAAAGACTCAGACAAAAGGAATTCCGTTGTTTTCTTTACTGGAACATGTTTAACATTACAAACAAAATAAACTACAAATAAACCAACATCAACATGATGCAGCTCCTTGAACTCTTTTTACCTGCCGCTTTGTTCATCTTTAGTCGCACGTGTGAGGGAGAGGGGGGGGTGGGGGCGGGGTCGGTGTGTAGCGTGCTGCAGCAGCAGTCTGCTCTGCACGCAGGCTTCCTCCAAGTTTACAGTAAAACAAACTGGTGGTGTGACCAATGGCCATTTACAATTATTAATACTTTTACTATTATTAGCATTAGTCTATATTTTGGTTGAAACTAAGCCAGAAAAAAAAAAAAATACATAAATAATAATAAAAAATATATAAATAAAGTCGATTTTTAAAAATAATATTCGATTATGGAGACTGTAACGAATAATCGAATAATCACTGGCATCCCTAATATATACACACAATCAACAGACACATTTATACATATGCACACATTAAGACTTAAATAAAAGCACAACAATCAATATATACAAAATAACAGTCACTTCAATATCTTTGGGAAATGTACATTAGTGCAAGACTGTCCATAGCAGCGTAAAAAGTGTCTGGATCTGAGTGTCTGAGAGTGTGTGTGTGGTAGACTAGAATAGATGGATATACGACAGCATTTCTTACATTTGCAATCCATTTGAATAGCTTGCAGGGAAATGAGTGACTGATGTGATCTTCCTTTCTTTCCATGCGGTCAGGTCGGCTCTGGAGGTGGAGCTGCAGGCTGTGATGCAGGCTGCAGCGCGGGATCACATCAGAGAGCGCTGCATCCAGCTGGACCAGCAGGCCAGGAGCCGGCAGGAGGCGCTCAGGAGTCTGCACAGCCAGTGGCAGAGCATCCTGGACTTCAGACAACTAGTGGTGAGAGCAACGGGTCAATACGACAGATCTTATCTAAACAAAGACGGGAACATCTGAAGCCAAGCGGTCATATTTGAAAGGATTAGCTCACTGACTGAGAGCGATCCATCGTAACTTTAAGTTATTCACTTTGTCTTCAAAAACTCAGTCTTTCCACCAGTATGCGTTTGACCTTTTATTTCCAAAGCAAACATTCAATAGTCCATATCCATATGCATGCAGTCAACAAAAATGGTCCTTCTCCAGCTCACTCCCCCTCCATCCATCACAAAGTGCGCAGTTAAAAGCAACCTGTGTGCAACCGCAAACGTCACCACACAAATCCAATGACACGCCCACCACCTATAGTGACTCAAAAACATGTACCGTAACAAACACAGAGAAATGCTTCAGATGTGGCTCCTACATCGTGGTTAACAGATTATCACAGAGAGTAATAATGTAGTCCGTTACTCACCAGGCTTGTGCCATGTGCCAGCCAAAAGCCGCCTTAAATCCAGGAAAAGTTTCCTGAAGAGTGTCCCACCCCTCGGAGCACCGTGCACAAGCAGTGAAAGAGTCACTCGGTGGGAAGAAAGACTTGATAACCTCCCATCAGCAACAACAATGGAGCTAAAGGCGAGCGAGGCACTGCCCCCTGGAGCAGACACCAACTACGCAGTGTGGAAATGCCTAAACAGAATAAGATCTGGTGTTGGACGTGCAAAATGAAGGGGACGTTGTGTGTGACTGAAGCATTGGACCACAAACCATGCAACGCCTCCTGATATGCCCCCTGCTGGAGCAACCCTGCACAACATCAGACTTGGCAGAGTTTAATGAGAAGGGACAGCAATGTGTTCAGCTGTGGCTGAACCACATCTAACCAAGCCCTGGAACTGACTGCCTTCTGGACACGATAAGAAGAACCAGGCTTGAGAGTATGTTTGTAGATGAAGATCTTGATTTGCCCAAACCTTAATGAATTTAAGGTGTCAGTATTTCTCCAAACGTATGTCAGCAGGGGGTCCGCAGGGTCTTAAAGAGTATTCATAGTTGATAAATCAATTTAGTGAAAATGAAGGCTATTAAAAAGTATTAAAGGGCATTTCCCAAGGTATTACATTTTGTAGCTTGTTTTCAAGAAGTATATAAATTGTCCAAAGAGGTTGTATTCTACAGTCTGCCTGAATGTAATCATTGCGTAGGTGTGTAGTGTAGGGATGCATACCGGTATCACCGAAATACCGGTTACTGGTGGCTACGGTATACCGTACCGAGGTCAGATCCGGTTTTGATACTTTAAAAAAAAAAAAGGCTCGTTTTTCTTCATATTTTATGTATTTTTCATTGTTTGTTCAATACTAGAAAGGTAAAAGTCCCACAAATGAACTCTGATGGATTTGTTTTCTCTCACCAGCGAAGGCAAATGTTGATTTTAAAGATGAGATTTGTTAGTTTGTGCAATGCCGAGATCTCATGATCATTATTCTATTATGTATTTGTTCTCTAGTCTAATCTCAGGTTTAACATTAATTATAACTTTGCTATAACGGTCTGTTTGCATTGACAAGATGTGCTATTCACGCGGCACACCTGATGGCGGGTGTTATAAAAGATATTCCATAATCGGTTTTCTTCATATCTTTAATGTATTTTTCATTGTTTGTTCAGTCGCCTACTAAAAGGTCCAAGAAGTCCCACAATTGAATTTAATATTCATTTGACATGTTAACTATATCGTAAAGCGCTTCATGGGAGTAATTGTGGGATGATACATTTTCAAAGTATCACGATATGTATCGGTTGAGTATCGGTATCGTTCAGTGGTATCGTAAAAAAGTCAACGATATGCATCCCTAGTGTGATTCTGTGTACTTTATTTATGGCATCCCGTTGGATGTGACGTCATCTGAACAGGACATCACACGCTCACTGCTTGATAGCACGAAGGTCTGTTTACGCCGGTTGTTAAACAACATCGTTATGGGGAAATGCAAGTCTGCGTCCAAATGGTTGGAAGATAAGGAGGAAGGACAATCAATACTGTATATAGTCAATGTGAGGTAAAGTGTGTCGCCAAGGTAACCAGTTAGAACTCCAAGTGGAGATGAGGTCTTAAAATGTATGGAAAGGGTCTTAAAAGGTTTTACATTTGACTTCAGAACTCCTGCATATACCCTGCTCTCTAAACTTGTCATGTTGTTGTGTCTGCAGGTTCTCAGACAGGAAGACATCAGAGGTCTGATTAAAGGAAACTCCACGGCCAAGACAGAGCTGATCCGTCTGCATAGAGAGGTGAGGGGGCTCTCAAGTCAAATGCTTTGATTTTTGTCTTTCTTCTGCTCAGTCTCAGGAAAGGTCCCAGCTGGGGGGAAAGCATTTCTGATTCTGATGTAAAGAGGTTATTTAGAAGAGCTGCTTTATTTTGTGGTGAAAGAAATGCTACGGCTTCTTTAGGCTAAAAGTAAGTCGAGTTTATTTATGAAGCGCTTTTCACTAGGGCTGCTCGATTATGGCAAAAATCATAATCACGATTATTTTGGTCAATAATTGATTTCACGGTTATTAAAAGCGATTATCCATTTACTTTGAAAACATCCATTTATTGAAAAAGAAAAAGTGAACTTTAAGTATAATTGAACTGAAAAAAAATTAAATATGCATCATCTGGAGGGAGAGTGAGTCTCCTTCCCTCTCCTCTCTCCTCAACTCTGGCCTCCTCTAATATGTCTCCTCTGTCCTCATTTCCTCTTTTGGTCGTCTTCTCCCTTTTCTACTCTCCTTTCTCTTCTCCCTTTGTTCCCTGTTCCCTTGTCTTTCTTCCTTTCAACTTCTCTACCCTTACCTTGTCTCCTGTCCCTTCGTCTCTTCTCCTCCTAACCCCTCCTTTGCACCTTTTTAAAATTAAAATAATAATCGTTTTATTTCAATTACGTTGTTTTCGTAATCGTTACACGCCAAAATCGTAATTGAGATTAAAATTAGATTAGTTGCACAGCCCTACTTTTCACAGACAAAGTCCCAAAGTGCTAAACAAAACAATAACACATCATCAATGGAATCTTACAATGATAAATGAACACACAAGCCACGTGTTAAGAAGTCATAAAAGCACCAAAACACAATCAAAAATGAAATACAATTTAAAACAAAATAAAATACAATCAAAACTAAAACACAATTAAAACAAAAATAAAAACGTTGTATAAAATTGAATAAAATCAAGGTTACCCAAACGCCTGCCCAAACAGGAATGTCTTTAAATGAGCTTTATAGGAGTCAACAGTCAGCAGACCGTAAAACACTTTTCCCACACAGAAGAAGCTCGTTGTTGAACATCTCTTGAGCGTTTTCTCTCCCTCTGTTTTGTTTCAGCTGCAGCAGTTTGTCCTCGCTGCGCTGGTGCCTCAGTTTGAAGTCGTCTCCTCTGCAGCCAGCATTCAGAGGAACTGCATTTCAAAGGAGGCTCGACAACTGGGAACCATTTCCCTCCCTGCTCTGGACCGGAGGACTACTGAAGGGTGAGAAGCCTGGACTGACTGTAAGAACACGTGGCCTGATACCTGAAGGGGTTCACCGTACTCACTCCACATGTTTCTGTTGTTTCAGAGGACAGAGGATCGCTGCATCGTGGCTGTCCATCCATCGCCTGCAGGCCCCGACCTTCAGCAGCCTGGGTCAGAGTCTGGAGTTCCCCCTGTACAGGGTGAGTCCGGCAGAGAGGGTTAGAGTACACACATGCTTTACTCAAGTAGAAGTACTCACATGCTTTACTCAAGTAGAAGTACACACATCCTTTAGTCAAGTAGAAGTACTCACATCCTTTACTCAAGTAGAAGTACACACATCCTTTAGTCAAGTAGAAGTACTCACATCCTTTACTCAAGTAGAAGTACACACATCCTTTAGTCAAGTAGAAGTACTCACATCCTTTACTCAAGTAGAAGTACTCACATCCTTTACTTAACTAGAAGTACACACATCCTTTACTCAAGTAGAAGTACACACATCCAGTACTCAAGTAGAAGTACACACATCCTTTACTCAAGTAGAAGTACACACATCCAGTACTCAAATAGAAGTACACACATCCTTTACTCAACTAGAAGTACACACATCCTTTACTCAAGTAGAAGTACACACATCCAGTACTCAAGTAGAAGTACACACATCCTTTACTCAAGTAGAAGTACACACATCCAGTACTCAAATAGAAGTACACACATCCTTTACTCAACTAGAAGTACACACATCCTTTACTCAAGTAGAAGTACACACATCCTTTACTCAAGTAGAAGTACACACATCCAGTACTCAAGTAGAAGTACACACATCCTTTACTCAAGTAGAAGTACACACATCCAGTACTCAAATAGAAGTACACACATCCTTTACTCAAGTAGTCTTAGGAAGATTATTTTACACAGCAAGATCTGATACCTGTCAGTATAATAATAATAATAATAATAATAATAATAATAATAATAATACATTATATTTGTATAGAGCTTTTCAAGGACTCACCATCGCTTTACAATATAAGGGAAGGTTAGGGTGGGGGGTTTAGGACTATCAAACTTGATCATCCGGCATGGATTGATGGGGGGGGGGGGGGGGCTTTGAGTAGAGGCACAAGACTTGTGATGTAGTCTTTGTGGTCCACAGTGAATGTATTCCTGACAGCAACAGGTGATCAGAATCAAAGGTTCCCATAGAAAATGCATGCGGGTCATTTTTTACCCACTTATGGAAGCTTGGGGTAGAAATACAAAAACTACAATTTCTTAAAATTAAAATGTAACGTTTGAATGGCATGATATCCAAAACATGTTTTTTGAGGAATAGCTGGAATATGAAATGATTAAAAAAATGTAATTACAAAGACACTTCAAGAAAACCACCTCACCGGGTCCACAAAGACCCACTTATGGATCTAAGGGCAAGCATTTAATACATTCTACAAAACTGTTGAATAAGTGTGGGGAATAAAGACCATAAAACTGACCACTGATGATTGATATTAACATTTATTGCCCTCCTATGAACCTTTTGGTATCAGGTTCTTGAACATCCACCCTTAAACGCTATGAGTGGTTCTGAATAGCGACTTGACCTTAATAAATAGGCTGTTGTGAATTTGTTTTTATATTATATTTGCGGGTCTCGTGAATCCTCAGTTTGTTTGGCATCTTTCTCTGACTGACTCGTCTCCTTCTTAAACTTCAGGCTCCAGAAGAGCTGTGTTCCCAGGCTCGCTCCCAGCAGCTGGAGTTACGTTTTCTCCGTCAGTTACTGCAGCTGCACTCTGCTACTCTGCAGAACATACAGAAGGAAGCGGAGCTGCTGCATGCACCGGATCAAAAAGGTAACCAGGAGAAGTTTTATCATGATTCAAATACACACAAGGAAGGGCTGTATCTCTGTTTGTGCACATATTATTCGTAACACAGACTACATCACCCCTTGTTGTTAAATACCAGCTATGTGTGGGACGAGACAAGGTGTTCTGATTCTGATGTCCCCTGAAATAAAAGTTTACAGAATGATTTCAAAACATCTCAAGCTACTGTTTCTCCACCCTGTGCTTCTTAGCTCTGCTGTCCAGAACGATGGAGGAGGATCAGAAGCTTCTGGAGTGTCTGGTACCGAGAGTCAGAGGCCTCACGCAGCGAAGCGCCCAGGGCCTTTCTTACGGGGTCCAAGTGAAAACTGCCATCTCCCACTGGTAAGGCTCATTTCCAGTTTGTGCATTTTTACAGTGTGTCATTTCATAAAAATGGAAGTTAGCGTTCAGCCTGGCTGTTTAACTTCATTGTTTATTCATTTTAAACTTTTTAAAAACGTTACCTTTACTTACATGTCTGTCTGATGATTTTGAATGAACACCTCAAAGTCAACTTTATTCTCAATCTTTCAGTTTGTGTGTACAGAGAGAGAGATCGAAATACCCTTTCCCACAATCCCGAATACAGAAATACAAATATATAAATATATGTATATCAGGGGGTCCGCGGGGTCTTAAAAAGTATTAAAAGTTGATAAGTCAATTTAGCAAAAATGAAGGCTATTAAAAAGTATTAAAGGGCATTTTCCAAGGTGTTACATTTTGTATATATCAATTGTCCAAAGAGGTTGTATTCTACAGTCTGCCTGAATGTAATCATTGCGTAGGTGTGTAGTGTGATTCTGTGTACTTTATTTATGGCATCCCGTTGGATTTCACGTCATCTGAACAGGACATCGCACGCTCACTGCTTGATAGCACGAAGCTCCGTTTACGCCGGTTGTTAAAAAACATCGTTATGGGGAAATGCAAGTCTGCGTCCAAATGGTTGGAAGATAAGGAGGAAGGACAATCCATACTGTATATAGTCAATGTGAGGTAAAGTGTGTCGCCAAGGTAACCGGTTAGAACTCAAAGTGGCGATGAGGTCTTAAAATGTATGGGAAGGGTCTTAGAAAAGGTCTTAAATGTTTTACATGTGATTTCAGGATTCCTGCATAGACCCCCTGACACATCAAGACATAAATGAAAGCACAACAATCAATATATACAAAACAACAGTCCCTTCAAAATCTTTGGGAACACCTTCACTCAGGAGTCTGGTAGCATGTTTCTGTTTTGTGTTTTTACAAATGTAGGTATGATCAGCCAGCCCAGCATGTCCTCCCTGAGGTCCAGAAAGGAGGGATGACTTTCCAGCAGTGGCTTCAGAGGTGGAGACTTGCTGCCAAAGCCTCTTAGGGGAGAACCCTCATAGTTTTAAAGTATAAATGAGATTTCTAACTGCACCTTTCTGTATCCTAATGACCATGCACACTTCTTTGTTCTGTGTTTAATATGCACATGGCTGCTGTTGATGTTTTACCATGTAAGATAAATCACTAATAAATCTTTTTGAATCCAGCTATGTGCTCCTGTCTTCCTTGAAATGCATTTAAAGAAACAATAAAGTTGTTGAAAGCGGAATCTGTTCTGTATTTTATTAGCATGGTTTCAGTTTCTCCCACAGTTCTGAATATCTTGTACTTGTGGTGGAACAGTGTAGAAGAATGCAGAGGTGAGAGAAGTACTCAGATCTTGTACTTGAGTAAAAGTAGAAGTACTCAGATCTTGTACTTGAGTAAAAGTAGAAGTACTCAGATCTTGTTCTTGAGTAAAAGTAGAAGTACCAGAGTGTAGGAATACTCTGTTACAGTAAAAGTCCTGCATCCAAAATGTTCCTCAAGTAAAAGTAGAAAAGTATTCTCATCAAAATATAGTGAAAGACAGTAAAAGTAGAAAAGTATTCTCATCAAAATATAGTGAAAGTAGAGACAGTAAAAGTAGTCATTGTGCAGATTGGTCCATTTCAGAATAATATATATGATATGTTTTATAATGATTGATCATGAAAGTGTTCTCAAAGCTGGTAAAGGTGCAGCTAGTTTGAATGACTTTATATACTGCAGGGTAGCTTGTGGATTTACTCCAGGTGGAACTAAAGTCTGATTTAACACTTGATTAGATTTCACATCATTCATCCACATCTGTGAAGTAACTAAAGGTATTAAATACATGTAGTGGAGTAAAAGTACACCATTTACCTCTGAACTGTAGAGGAGTAGAAGTACTAAGTAGCATAACATGGAATTACTCAAGTCCCTCAAAAGTGTACTTAAGTACAGTACTTAGTAAAGCTACTTAGTTACTTTCCACCTGTGGAAGTATGTAGCTATCATTTAGCATGAAAGTGTTTTTTTTTTTCAACTTTATTGAACAATTGTTTCACAGACATCAGAAAAAGGCACATCACATCAATGTTCAATCAATGAATTCAATCTGAGGGTATTATGAACAAAAAACAAAATACAAGTGATCAATCAGGAATGTAGGTGTTTATAAATTGGCAGACCTGTTAGGCTTTTTTAATTATCGTGGAAGAAAGTTAGGAAATGATACCTATCTATCCTTCAGCTTTTAGCCCTTGTTTTATTGTGTATTCTCTTGTCTTAGTAACGAGTTATAATTCCGTGAATTTAATTGAGTCTTCGTATAGTTCCATGTCATTGAGAAAACCGGTAAACACTGGAGACATTTGGAGGAAGCGACATTTGTGGACGACATGTTAGGATCATCATTTCGCACCAGCGGTGTACTCAAGTACTGTACTTAAGTACTATTTGTGTCCTACTTGTGCTTTACCGGAGTATTCTAAATGTGTCGTTGTATAAACAAACAACTAACTGAAGGCCAAATGTTGTATTGTATGTGTATATGCTTTATCACGGAGTAACATGGTCCCTTTGTAGCAGTGAAGGGGGAGTGTGTCTATCTGAATCATGTGGAAACTCCTCCCACTGTCGCGCATGCGCAGTTCAGTTTTCACCCCTCTTTTTTTCACTCCTACTCTGGCTTCCGGACGCCAAGACAGACCGCTGCCGCCGAATTTAAAGAGACAGGCGATAGTTATTTAAAATACGATAAACGGCAACCATTGTCCCTTAGCTGATTTTTTTTTTAGCCTTGGCTTGTTTAACTCGATGGTGATGGTGATGTTGACTCAAAGTCTGTCACCTCTTCCGTCATTTCTCTTCTCCTCCGACTGTACAGTCCACAGCTCCAGCTAAAGGCAAAGGAAAGGGTTTACTGCTCCAGCTAAAGGCAAAGGAAAGGGTTTACTGCTCCAGCTAAAGGCAAAGGAAAGGGTTTACTGCTCCTTGCTTTTTGGGCAGGCTGGCTTCCCGACCGAGAGGACGGTTTGTCGGCTAGCCAACAACCAGGAGGAGGGTTAATAACACCGAAGGAAGAAAAAAAAAGCTCTCAAGTTGTGGCTCTCTCAAAAAAGCCTCCCTCCTGTCGCCGGGATAATGGCGAAGATTCAGGCGCACAGCACCGCCAAGCAAATAAACCAAATCCAAGAGAAGCCTTACGTTATCACACAAAAGCAAGTGCAGCAGCAGCAGCAGCAGCAGCACTTCCAGAAGCTGAAGGTAAGACAAGGGGGGGAAAGTAGTCCCTCAGAGTCACTACCATTTTGTTCCTGTGTGTCGAGAGTAGTGAGACCAACGGCTGGCTGCTGGCCTGTTAAAAGTAATGCTGCAGAACATTGTAGAGGTTAAGATGTCTGTGTGTTTTATTTAATTCATTAACGAATGTGTACAGTTAGTGCTAGTTTCTTTATTTACGGTGCCTGCTAACTCAGACCCCGGTTGTGGGAAGTTCCTCCTTTTTTTTTTTTTTTTCACCACCCTGAACAAAGTGGAGGACGTCAGCCAGGCTAACAAACGGCTAAAATTCAGCTGATTAGCTGCTTCATTACACATCTCTTTGTTATCGCGATAGTAGGATATTATCCTGTTGTTTTTGTTTTACAGTCCCGCTGAGACGAAACGTATTTATTAATGAGTTAGTATGTAGGTTATTATCGACTGGCTGTTGGCTAACGTTAGCCTGAATAAACAACCCCTCTCTTCTACATGTTAGTCACAACGACCATTATGTCCTAACATAACATAGCTTCAGATGTAGTGAAAAAAACGACAGGTCCATTAAACAAAAGCAGCCTAGGGTTTATTTTATTTATTTATTTACACTTAGGCAGCTTGGACAGCTTGTACAGCTAACTAGTGCATTTGTTGATAAAGCACTTCAGATGACAATGGAGACAGAAAGCATTGTCTATTTATGTAACTTCATATGAACCCGTGTTTTTAATGGCTGGTCCAAATATAGTATTCAGGATTGCTAATATATAATGGCAGTATTACAGTGACTGAATGTAACTAAGTACATTTACTCAAGTACTGTACTCACATACTTACTTTACTTAAGTATTTCTATTGTTATGCTACACAAACTCTTTATTTAACACTTATAGTTACTTATCACATATAAAACACATCATATGAGATAAATTGCAGTACCGTATTACTAATACACCCAGTATTTTACATAATAAATGTGTACAACTACAACATTTTACATACATGTATATGTTAGTTATCAGAACAGGATAGTTTAATATTCTTTCAGGATTTATTTATGTATACTTCGACAGCTTGTGCATTTGTTGCTAAAGCACTTCAGCTGACAATGGAGATAGAAAGCATTGTCTCTTCATATAACTTTATATGAAACACATATAGTATTGCAAATATTTAATGGCAGTATTACAGTGGTTGAAAGTACTGTACTCACATACTTGTACATAACTGGAGTATTTCTATACTTCTACTCCAATACATTTTGGAGGCAAATGCAGTACGTGTCGCTCCACTACATTCATATAGACACATTATATATGATAAGATGCAGTACTGACCTCCTAACACACCCAGTAGTTTACATACTAAATTGGCTCTGCATTAAAAAACAACAGCATTTAAAATGCCTCTACATGTATTTGTCACAATGGTATAATATTCTATAATGATATAATACATTTAAAAGAGTACTTCTACACTGATGCTTGAAGTATATTTTGTCCATGACACTAATGCACTTCTAACTAAATAACATTTGACTACTTTTACTTAAGTAGACAATCTGAGTACTTCTTCCACCACTGCAATGTCACTACTTAAAGAGACACGATGAAAACAAGCCATTGTTCTTTTCAACATGTTAGAGTGGATTCTGTCATGGATGATCAGTGACGGAAAACTGATAAGGTTATTTAAAAAGAGCTGTATTGATATCCCTGTGAAATCCTAATTCATTAACATACACAAACAGTTGTTGTAAAGCTTTCTCCAAATATGACAAGTGGAACTGATTGTTCTTTGCGCTGCTTTCCTGATTGTATTTCTAACTCTTTTCCCCTCTGTGTTCAGGTTGAAGATGCCTTGTCATATCTGGACCAAGTCAAGATCCGCTTTGCAAATGATCCCGGCATATACAACAAGTTTCTCGACATCATGAAAGAGTTCAAGTCACAGAGGTATTTATATAAGAAGTTACTAACTAAATAAGTTTTAGCGATACATTGTCCACCCGAATATACAGACTACAGAGGGAACACATTGATCGATAACTAAGAAACAGGAGAACTATTCAGCCGTGTACTTCATCCTGAAATGTATTAGTGAGATTACAGAAGTTATTAGGAGTAACTCTTATACTCGTTTTCTCTAAGTCATAGCAAGTTTTGTTTTATAAAGAACATCTCAGCGACAAAGGAATTTAAAGTGTTTACTTAAAACCTGAAAAGCAAGGTGCAAAAGTAACACATTAATATACTATTAAAAGTCATTACTAACACAAGAGAATACTCAATCAAAGGGGAATCAGCTTACGGACAGTTTTCACTTCCTAACTTTCTTCCAGGATAAATACAGTTTTTAGATAAAGGACTGAGATACTTTTAGGTGCAGTACATTAAAGGTCCCGTGTCATGGCCATTTCTACTGATCATATTTCCATTGTTGAGGTTTACTTGAATAGATTTACATTGTTCAATGTTCCAAACTCACATTGGTTTCTCATACAGCATCTCTGTATAATATGTGTATTCACTCTCTGTCCTAAACGGCTTGTTGGAGCTCCTACCCCCCCCCCTTCCTGTGAGCCCAGTGGCCGTCATTTGGACCAATCTGTGGAGCCGTTACGTTACTATACCTGAAATACGTCACTATGCCCAAGAAGTAAACAATGGAAAAAGGCAAATGTCCAACGAGGCGTTCTGGGGCAGCATAGACAGGTCTTCTCTGTTTTAGAGTTTTACTCCCTACAGGGTGTACTTTGAGGGGTTGTGACTCTGCAGACCGTTTACATGCAGAAAAACCTTCATAACACACAAGGGGACGGGTGATAACCAGAAAAGCATGACATGGCCCTTTAACTTGTAAGAGTGTATTTGTTACACTTCAGTATTATTCAAATTCGCAAAGCAACATTTCACTCTCTTAAAGGTGGTAGGTAATTCACTTCAGAAACGCTTGTTGTTATATTCCATGGAATGCTCTTAACGTCCCGATAGCAATGAATATATTAAATGCTTTGACAATAAATACATAAAGAAATATCATCTGTGGAAGCCGTGGCACTGTAAAAAGCACGACCAATCATCTGAGCCGGCCCGGCTAAAGTAACTGGATGGCCTACCTGCCTGTCAGCCTTCCATCTGTGCACAAACTTATCTCGTGCCCTCATTGGTTATGTGTGCGTTCTTGTGTGTTGGAGGAGGGGCTCTGTGAGGAAGTCTGGAGGAAGGGGCAGATTTCTTTCGGCTGCGTACTTTCAAATTCTAGCGCACTCGAGCTGGTTTCTCCATTCTTACCTACCCCACCTTTTTAAGTAAAAATACACAAGTATTAGCAGCAACATTAACTTAAGCACTGAATCTAAAATACCTCATTATCAAAAGAAGTGGCCATTTGAACTATTCAACAGTTTATTTGATCTGGACACGAAGTTGTGATACTCCTCAACAAAACTATGTTTCTATTAGTCAAGGCAAGTGTTTCACGTAAAACCTCAAAAGCATAAAGACAAGGTGCAAAAGAAACACCTCATAAAAGGACATTAATATACAGTTAATATTCATTAGTAAGCCAGGAGAATAGACAACAAAAATAAGTGAGAATGGGTTAAAATGGGGTTAATCTCCCCCTTCTACAACACTCTTTTCCTATTAGTCAAGGCACGTTTTACTTTATACATCAAAGCAACAAAGAAATTCAAGGTGTTTTAGATAACACCTCAAAGGCATCAAGCCAGGTGCAAAAGAAACACCTCATAAAAGCACTTTAATATACAGTTAATACTAATTAGTAAGCCAGGAGAATTGACAATAAAAACGAGTGAGAATGGGTTAAAATGGGTTTAATCTACTCATTTTCTCCCAGAATAACTCAATTATTCTGATGAAGTACAAGCAGTGGGGGAAGAAGTACTCTTAGATCTTCAAGTAAAAGTAATAATACCGCAGTGTAGAAATACTCTGTTACAAGTAAACGTGCTGCCTTCACAATTTCACTTCAGTAAATATTTGAAAGTGTTGGCAGCAAAATATACTCAAGCACCAAATCTAAAAACTACCCAAAGTGTTCTAACTTTTAAGCACGCTTGAATTGTAATTTAAAAACCACATAAATTAATATTGGTTTCTGTTTTTAACTAACAAAACTATTTTTCTATTCGTCAAGACAAGTTTTGCTTTGTTATACACCTCAGCAGTGTTTCCGCCAGACCAGGGCTGAGAGGGCGTCCACCTCGGGGGGGTGGGGGTTGTCTTTGAATTTTGACTTGAGCCGTCCCTTATGGATATTGTCTTTTTACGTTAGTGAGCCGGATCATTTGACTCAGCTCTCTTAAAGCGCCGGCTGTTTCGGCTCCCGAACGGTTCTTCATGTTACCACAGTTTACCACGGAGCCTCAGTTTCGCCACCGTGTCACCACCACCGTGTCACCACCACCGTGTCACCACCACCGTGCTCAACTAAAACCCCCCCGCTCATCGCGTCCAAATCGCGCACGTTCCATGTTGTCCTGTAGCAGGCACCTTCGATGTCGGGGAAACGATCTTCAATACTCCGGAAATAATCCCGCCAGACTCCTTTGGCCCTCCAACAGCGGGATGTCCTTGTCCTTTTTCCTTTTCGTAATTTCAAGCGATAAAAACTTTCGATCTTCTCTCAAATTATTAATATTTTTGGAAATGATGGCAATGCGGCCCCCTGGCGGAAACGCTGCACCTCAGCAACAAAGAAATTCAAAGTGTTTTACATGAACACCACAAGAGCATTTTTTAAATAATCTTTGTACAGCTTCTTTGAGCACTTGTTAAAGCGCCTGATAAATAGCATGTATTATTCTCTGATTATAAGTGCTATAATACACATATTGTATTTGTTGTGTTCATGCAGCATATGACTGAGAAGCATATTTATTTATGTATACTTCGACAGCTTGTGCATTTGTTGATAACGCACTTCAGCTGGCAATGGAGACGGAAAGCATTGTCTCTTCATATAACTTTATATAAAACACATGTCCACATATAGTGTTGCAAATATTTAATGGCAGTTCTACAGTGGTGGAAAGTACTGTACTCACGTACTTGTACATAGCTTGAGTATTTCTATAGATATACTTCTACTCCAATACATTTTGGAGGCAAATGCAGTACGTATCTCTCCACTACATGCATATAAACACATGTCTACTAACACACCCAGTATTTTATAAAAACAACAGCAGTTTTTTTGCTTCCATCATCCACATCCTAATATTCCTCTTTCTGCGTCATGTCTGGAGCAGCATCGACACACCGGGGGTGATAAACCGAGTGTCGCAGCTCTTCCACGGACACCCGGACCTCGTGCTGGGCTTCAACGCCTTCCTGCCCCCGGGGTATCGGATAGAAGTCCCCAAGAATGGAGTGGCTTTCCTCCAGTCCCCCTTCTCGACACAGGTGAGTCACCTATTATACAAAATCCTCTTCTTCATGTCTCTTCTATATCAGCATGTGTCCCCTCTTCTCCATGTCTCTTCTATATCAGCATGTGTCCCCTCTTCTCCATGTCTCATCTACATCAACATGTGTCCCCTCTTCTTCATGTCTCTTCTACATCAACATGTGTCCCCTCTTCTCCATGTCTCTTCTACATCAACATGTGCCTCCTCTTCTTCATGTCTCTTCTACATCAACATGTGTCCCTTCTTCTCTATGTCTCTTCTACATCAACATGTGTCCCCTCTTCATGTCTCTTCTACATCAACATGTGTCCCTTCTTCTCCATGTCTCTTCTACATCAACATGTGTCCCCTCTTCATGTCTCTTCTACATCAACATGTGTCCCTTCTTCTCTATGTCTCTTCTACATCAACATGTGTCCCCTCTTCTCCATGTCTCTTCTACATCAACATGTGTCCCTTCTTCTCTATGTCTCTTCTACATCAACATGTGTCCCCTCTTCTCCATGTCTCTTCTACATCAACATGTGTCCCTTCTTCTCTATGTCTCTTCTACATCAACATGTGTCCCCTCTTCTCCATGTCTCTTCTACATCAACATGTGTCCCTTCTTCTCTATGTCTCTTCTACATCAACATGTGTCCCCTCTTCTTCATGTCTCTTCTACATCAACATGTGTCCCTTCTTCTCTATGTCTCTTCTACATCAACATGTGTCCCCTCTTCTCCATGTCTCTTCTACATCAACATGTGTCCCCTCTTCTTCATGTCTCTTCTACATCAACATGTGTCCCCTCTTCATGTCTCTTCTACATCAACATGTGTCCCTTCTTCTCTATGTCTCTTCTACATCAACATGTGTCCCCTCTTCTCCATGTCTCTTCTACATCAACATGTGTCCCCTCTTCTTCATGTCTCTTCTACATCAACATGTGTCCCCTCTTCTCCATGTCTCTTCTACATCAACATGTGTCCCCTCTGTGGAAAGAGACTCTGAAAGTTTCAGGAACAAAGATTCTCTCTCTTTTTGATCCATTTCTATAAAAACCTGTCTGAAAATAAGCTGATCAGATTTTGGCCACTTTGTGATGTCATAACGATGTTTTGTCTTGTGTAACCATTAGCCAATCAGCAACCAAGGTAACCCCCCCCCCAACCTTATCACCTGAATCTCCTCTAGAGCTCCATTGAGTTCTTTGTAACCAAATGTCTCTCAGAGGGGCGTGGGGAGGGGCTCCTTATTTTCATCTAAAGTAACAGACAGAGAATCAGCACTTTGGAAACAGGGCTGAAACAGAGGGGATTATGGGTAATGCTGCAATGATCTGTTTGGTGTTTCAGCCAATCAGAGACAGGCTCTGGATACATCTGAGACCTGTGATATATATATATATAATAGGGGACCTTTAAATATTTGTATTGAAGTTTGGTACATTGATAGGAACCACAGTTACAACAGTTCAAAGCTACTAGTGTTCAGCTTAGTCTCTACTATTGTACATCAATTGAAAAGCCATACACAGTTGATCTTCACTTGAAGGCATACAATATTTAAACCACTTTTATAACCCAAACAGACCATGTAGCCAAAATGTAAGAGAGTGTTGTACAGACTAACAGGACAACACAAGGTGAGACACTTGAATTGATGAACTCTCAACACTATTGCTGTATTTATCTTGAAGCTATGAAACGTTCAGCAGGTACATTATTATTATTATTATTATTATTATTATTTTTATTATTAACTCATGATGTGTAGAAAGGTACATTCTTAAAGGTGCAGCTGCTACTTCTTCTGCTTTGGATTTCAATTGCAAGCTCTGTTTTTAAATTGATAACATGGTTTTTAAAGGAGGCAAATAGAGTAGAATAGAATTGGAGGGATGAACCCTCTTTAATGGTCTCGCATGCAGAGCACACAGCACACAGTGAAATGTGTTCTCTGCTTTTAACCCATCCTAGTACCAGGAGCAGAGGCCAGCTATTGCACAGCGCCCGGGGAGCGATGTGGGTGGGGGGGGGGTGTCCGGTTCCTTGCTCAAGGGCTCCACGGCAGGGCAGGAGGTGAACTGGGACCTCTCCAAGTAGCAGTCCACACTCCATATATAGGTCTGGTCGGGGACTTGAACCAGCGACCCAACGGCTCACAGTCCAAGCCTCTACTGACTGAGCCACTGCTAAATTACACACGTACACGCTCAGATGATTGTTAATTCATCATGTTGAAACAACACCTATTCAGAAACATTATAACTCCACAAAGCAAGGATAGTCTGAAGATTGGGACCTCGTTATTTGTAGTGGGGTATACCAAGTAAACTGTAAAGTTGACAAAATCAAAATCATGACAAATTCAGGATCACCTCACCTCCTCTAGGGGGGTCCGGAGGCATGCTCACCCCGGAAGATGCTTTTTTAAATATTGAAGTTAAAAGCATCAATCTGCTGCACGTTGAGAGCAAAATTAGGAGATCTGTGGATACATCTGTCAACACCACCATGTGAAACAGAACTGTAACAGGCTGTGGCTCAGTGGTTAGTGTGCTGGACTTCGAATCAGAGGGTAACAAGTTCGAGTCCCACTGCAGTCAGCATGTCGTTGTGTCCCTGAGTCCCTTCACTGGAGATGATCCGTTCACGTGATCGGGGATCGGAGCCGATAACGTGATTTTCAAAAGATCGGAATCGGGAGAAAAAAATCGGGGATCGGGATTTTTTTTAAAATTATTATTATTTTTTAAATTTTTTATTCAATGTTACAAAACAAACATGACCATGTTCAAGTCTTAAAGTCATCCTGAGGCCTTAGTTTTGGTTTCAAATTACACAACATCATGTATGTGTTGCTTCTTTGGGGCTTGTTTTCATAGACCTGATTATTTCTCTCAGATCTGGCAACAGAGTGGGCGCAGTGTCTAATTGTAGCAGTAAGCTAACGAGTACTGATAAGCTTTATTTTGTTTTGATCCAATGCTGCACAACTGAACTGATCCAATGCTGCTGTGAAAGAAAGAAGCTATATCCATGTTGGATAGAATATCCAATTTAAATAAAAAAATAACCTTAAGGAACAACTTGAATGCTTTTTTTCTTTTTTTTCTCTTAATGCATTGCATAAAGATCGGATCGGGAAAAATCGATATTGGCAAATTGTCAAAATCAAATTATCAGAATCGGGAGCAAAAAAAGGTGATCGGGACATCCCTACCCTTCACCCCAAATTGCTCCTGTGGGGATTGTCCACAGTACTGAATGCATGTTAGTTGCTTTCGATAAAAGCGTCTAACAAGTGACATGTAAACAGATTTACTTTTTCTTTATACATATTTTACAAATCACTCCCTTTTAAACTGTATTTTTGTGTTACTGTCCTATAGTATGAGTTGGAATTATTTCATACCTTTTATTCTCTTGTTTTTTATAACTATAATGATCATATAAAGGTTTGCCTTGGAAATACTTGTTTACATAAAGGATTACCAAACCGTTTGAGACCCACTACTTAGACTAAAGTGAACTATCTAAACCCTCAGAGAGTCCTTCACCTCCCTGAGCTGTGGCTATCAGCCTCTCAGTCCTACAGGAGAGGACTCTCCCTCCGGGTGCTTGTGGATAGGGCTGCTCGATTGTGGCAAAAATCATAATCTCGATTATTTGGGTCAATAATTGATATCACGATTATCCATTTTCTTTGAAAACATATATTTATTGAAAAGAAAAATGTGAACAGTATGTTTTTAACAGTTGATGACTCTGAACTTTAAGCATAATTCAACTGAAAAACCAATAAAAAAATAAAAAAAATCGTTTTATTTAGATTATGTTGTTTTCATAATCGTTGCAAGCCAAAATCGTAATTGCGATTTAAAATATGATTAATTGAGCAGCCCTACTAGTGGAGCACGAGCCTCGCAGCGGGGAAACGGTGGCATGCATAATTTTACAACTAAAGACACAGCTACACAAAAAACGCAGCATGCGTACGGCTCTGAGAATCTGCCCTGGTACTGTGATAATGAAGCACTGACACAGCGCTCTACAGAGAGCGGCGAGTGGATAGACCGATTCACGGACTTTCCGCATGGTAAAAGTGGGGGGGTCTAAACTAATCATTTTAAAAGGTGGGGGGGACTTGTCCCACCCTCAAATAATGGCTGCGACGCCCATGGGTCGAATACATTTTTAATAAACAAAATCCAACACACAATGACTTAGAAGGACCAAAGCGGTCAACAGAAAAAAATTCAGCACAAGCTCACCCTCTGTCATCCGCCCCCTGACAGGTATCAGGTGAACTAAAGTGACACTATTACTGGACATAAAATGCACACTGTTTTCACACACACATGTAAATAATATGTGCACATGACCAAATATGTATATATGTTCATTTTAATTTATTTCTTATTTTATCATTTTTTATTTGTATCTTTGATTTTATCCTTAATTGTATTAATCTTGCTGTTTAAACTCCTGAATTTCCCCACGGCGATCAATAAAAGGTCCATCTTATCTTATCTTATCTTAAATACACAAACCACGGCCATGTGACGATGGCCGGAAGTGCTCAACAAATACAAATAAAAGTGACAAATAATAATAATACAAATAATAAACTCAGGCTAAGTAGCATTGTGGCTACTTCTTAACGTCCTTCTTCTCGCTCTTTCTGTGCAGGTGTCCCCCGGCCATCAGGGGAAGAACGCCCCCCTTTCTTCCGTGGCGGCCCCCTCAGGTAGTGCCTCTGCCGCCGGCGTTGAATCTGGACCCGCTTTGACCTCTGAAATCAAAGTGACTCCATCAGAGTCCCAGTCCTCCTCCTCCAACACCACCACTGCCACCGCCACCGCCACCACCCCCACAGGACCCTCAGACCCCCCCAGCCGGCTCTCCCTCCCCCTCACCAGCAGAGAGAACCAGCCCACCACCTCCTCTGTGTCTCCCCCCGCCTCAGAGACCAGCCCCGTGGAGTTCGACAGTGCCATCAGCTACGTAAACAAGATTAAAAACCGCTTCCTGGATCACCCCGAGATCTACAGAGCCTTCCTAGAGATCCTCCACACATATCAGGTAACTTGAGATTACACTTTGTGATTTAGGATGCTGGAGTGGTGCAGGAATTAGTCATAAAACCTGGAAATTACTAAGTGTTTTACCACTTATTACCGGTTTCCTTATCTCAAAGCCAATGGTTTTTCAAACACGTTTATAGTTAGATGTCTGAAGCTTTTATGTGCCTTTTTTAAAAATGGCGGTTGCTTAAAAGTTTCTAAATGAGACGACTAAACGTCATCATTCCCAACATTATCCGCCTTTTAGCTTAGCGGTGGTGACGTGAAGTCATGTGACCGTGCTGTAGTTCCTTTATAGCCCAACATTAGCCTCCTTTAGCTTAGCGATGGTGACGTGAAGTCATGTGACCGTGCTGTAGTTCCTTTATAGCCCAACATTAGCCTCCTTTAGGTTAGCGGTGATGACGTGAAGTCATGTGACCGTGCTGTAGTTCCTTTATAGCCAAACATTAGCCACCTTTAGCTTAGCGATGGTGACGTGAAGTCATGTGACCGTGCTGTAGTTCCTTTATAGCCCAACATTAGCCTCCTTTAGCTTAGCGGTGATGACGTGAAGTCATGTGACCGTGCTGTAGTTCCTTTATAGCCCAACATTAGCCTCCTTTAGCTTAGCGGTGATGACGTGAAGTCATGTGACCGTGCTGTAGTTCCTTTATAGCCCAACATTAGCCTCCTTTAGCTTAGCGGTGGTGACGTGAAGTCATGTAACCTTGCTGTAGTTCCTTTATAGCCCAACATTAGCCTCCTTTAGCTTAGCGGTGGTGACGTGAAGTCATGTGACCGTGCAATGGTTCCTATTCACCAGTGGGGTATTTACTGCCGTATTTTATGGACTAGATCAAAACGTTAAAATCTTTTCAGCTTGAGTTAACCACAGACCTTATTTCAGATTAACAACCAAAAACATATTCAGAAAACTTGAGACAAGGGGACAGGAAGTGATAAAATGTGAACTCATTCCTGCACCACTCTATTATGATGTATAAAAGTTAATGTTGGTATTTTTAGTTATTTATAGTTATTTTTTGTACATTTCTCTACCTTATTGATCCGACTGTTCTTAGATTTTAATATCAGTTGTTTCAGCTGTTAAACTAGTGATAACCTTTGCAAACATAAATATCATGTTAAGCGTAAAGCATGTGACTTGATGCCATAGTTGTTCAGTTTTCTCTTAGCAGTGTGTTCCCATGAGAACAGTGTATATATCCTCTGTACCCTGTTTGTATTTGACTTTGATTAAGTTTGATCCCTCACCTCTCATCAGCATTTTTTTACCTGCACCACCCCCCAGAAGGAGCAGCTGGAGGTGAAGGAGAGCCGGGGCAGCCGGGGCAGCAGCGGCATGACAGAAGATGAAGTTTTTTCTAAAGTTGCCAGTCTTTTCAAAGGGCAAGAAGACCTGCTGGCTGAGTTTGGCCAATTCTTACCTGACGCCAAAAGATCATTGGTGAGTGGAGCGGCAGCAGCTGATGGGCAATGTACAAATAAAAATAAAGCTTGTTGCACAATCAGGCTCAGAAAACTTTGTTGTGTTTTGCATCAAGTGCTAGTTAAAGCTTAGAGATGCTATTATGTTATATATATTGAAGTGTGTTAAGTAGGAGTGTAAAACTGTAAGTAGTTAGTGCAGGGGTGTCAAACTCAAGGCCCGGGGGCCAAACTCGGCCCGTGACTTCATTTCATGCGGCCCCACAAGAGCTTGCAAAGATTATAATATGTTTATTATACGGGTACATGCCGATTTACAGAATCACGTTGCCCATAAACTACATGTCCCACAATGCATCTCAAATATGATTTTTTTTTTTCTCAGAATTTGATTTTGTTTCTTCAAAATATTCCTTTATCTCAGAATCTAACTTTTCCTTCTCAATGTCACTTTTTTTTCCAAAGTGTAATTTCTTTTTTTTGATTTTGACTTTTTTTCCAGAATTTGGCTTTTCTTTTGAAATCACTTTGTGACATTCTCACTGAAGAGACTTATGAAGTTATTACCCTATCCGATAAAAATCCAATGCAGAGGCAATAATGTAATATAATACATTATTTTATATATGTTAAATATTTATATATGTATTTTGATATAAAACTGGCCCTTTGAGTGCAACCATGATGCGGCGAGATGAATTTGAGTTGGACCTGCCTGAGTTAGCGGAATACAAATTGTAGTATTTTGATGATTTATTTCAGTATTTTAACACAAAAACGGATTGAATTCTTGCTCCATGAATATTTGCTGTTTTAGATTGGTTGTTAGTTAACGACATGCCCCTTTAATTGGTCTTTTAATCTTTATTGTTATACCTATTTATTTTGTTTTGTTGAATGAAGTTTTTAACATTAGACTGTATCTATTAATTTAGTCTTACGCTTGTCTTACTTTTACTGACTTACTCTTACTTTTGGATTCTTACAACCACTATTTTTTTTCATTCTCCTGCCTGTTTTAACTCCTTATATTCTTTAACATCTTATATATCAATTACAAATGCTGCATGTGTGTTAAAGGGTTTTAACATTTGACTTGATCTGTTTTTCCTGAGTTATGTGTCATTTCGTTTAAGCACTCAGCAGCTGTATGAAAAGTGCAGCTTCATTATCATAAATATTATATATCTGTATCAAAAATCCCTAGAATTCATTGAGTTTTCTCCATAAATGCTAATATTTGCTGTATTGTTTTAACAGTTTTGGTGTATAAGAGTTGTGGTTGCATAAAACAAGCTACTCTAACATGTCAACTTGCACCCTGATTATAACTGAACGTGCATCTTTCACTGACACTGTTCCCGTTTGCTTCATCTCCCTCAGTTCACAGGAAGCTCACTGACGGGAGGCAAAGAGCAGCTAAAAAGGCCGGAGGACGATGATTTGATATCCAAGCAGAATAAAAAGAGACCCAGGCCGATCCTTCTGCAGCACATGTCCCCCCTGCTCAAGGTAAACTCTCCATTTAGAATAAACGCCTCGGGGAGAGCAGCGGTGTGTGTATGCACCTCCTTGAAAACACTCGTATACACCTTATGCTTCGCCTGCTCTATGGCGCTCTCACATTGCCTCATTATGTGTTCCAGTTAGTGTTATTGCTATTATTGCATAGCGTTCCAGCTTTATCAACCAAATCAACTGCTCTTGAGCTTCTAAACGAACTGTACAAACACTTTTAAAGCGGGAAACTAAACATTTAGCATCATATCTGATTAGTTTATCCAGATAAGGCTTATTTGGGAATTTATGGAATTTTCCGCTTCTGACTATGAGAGCAGCTCAAAAAAGCCCAACACATCAACAACCTTTTCATAACTACTCTCACTGCCCAACAGGAAGACACATGTCCGCACTGTAGGTCTAACTTTAGGGCGTACGTAGCTATAACGAGTTGGATAGATGGCAGGTGTTAGAAGAGCTCATAGCTAGTGTCATAGATAGCCATTGTTTGCCAGCCAGCTTGTTAAAACACTTTTAAAGCAAGGAACTAAACATTTAGCTCGTCAGATGTGATTAGTTTATCCAGATAATGCATATTTGGGAATTTACGGGGGTGATGTGAGGAGCTTCTGACTGTCTGAGAGCGGCTCAAAAAATAACACGTCAACAACGTTTTCATAATAACTCTCACTGCCCAACGGGTAGACACATGTCTGCACTGTAAGTCTAACTTTAGGGTGTACGTAGCTATAACTAGTTGGATCGGGGATGGGTAAATGACGGCCCGGGGGCTACTATACGCTTTTCATTCATAATTTCAGTGGGAGGGAGGGGCAGCGGCGCTGAGGAACCGCAGAGTGCGGGTTGACAGGTGTCGACATTCCCCTCAGTGTGCGTCAGCAGAGACTGGCTACAAGTGTCTTAGGTTCAAGACAACTAATCTCTGGGTTAGTGTTCATGACTTCATGTTTATGTCATCTTAATGGTTCGTCTTAATGCACACACATTTGCCGTGGTTTCCAATAGTTTAAAATAGTTTTATTCCACTGTTTAATAACATTAAATTACATCACTTTTATCCAAAGGGACTTACATACTCAATACTGTGGACAACCCCCACAGGAGCAACTTGAGGTGAAGTGTCACAGGGACACAACGACATGCTGACTGCAGTGGGGTTTGAACCTGTGACCCCCTGATCCCAACACCAACGCACAACCCACTGCACCACACGCCTCCCAATAACCTGTTCAATACAAACGTGTGTGTGTGTGTGTGTGTGTGTGTGTGTGTGTGTGTGTGTGTGTGTGTGTGTGTGTGTGTGTGTGTGTGTGTGTGTGTGTGTGTGTGTGTGTGTGTGTGTGTGTGTGTGTGTGTGTGTGTGTGTGTGTGTGTGTGTGTGTGTGTGTGTGTGTGTGTGTGTGTGTGTGTGTGTGTGTGTGTGTGTGTGTGTGTGTGTGTGTGTGTGTGTGTGTGTGTGTGTGTGTGTGTGTGTGTGTGTGTGTGTGTGTATCTGCAGCCCCCTGGTGGCCAGTACATACATTATGTGGTCCCCCCATTACCATCCAAGTTGCCCATCCCTGAGTTGGATAGATGTTAGATGTTAGCTTGTAAAGTAGATAATTAACTAGCTAGCTTGTTGAGAAGAGCTCACAGCTAGTGTCATAG
>NC_136912.1:94371493-94381493 GCF_949606895.1 Notothenia rossii
TGCTTCCCCGCCGCCCCGGTAAAGTTTAACCACCTCTACGCTTTGATGGCCTTGAGGCTGCCGAGCGTCTCTCTGTGATTGATTTAGTGTGTGTGTAAGAGTGTGTGTGCAACGTAGCATAGCGCTCAATCTAAGCAGCACTTGTTTCTGAATTTGAACACTGAAGTATTAAAGTGATTAATATTCAGTGATGCAATAATCATTTTCAATTTTCTCCCCCATTAATTATGGGACTCTGTTGGAGGGTCTTAGTATTATTTCATTTGTAATGAGTGTATTTACTATCCTACACACTGTATCTTTGTGTCCTAAGTGCTATTTCTTTGTCCCCTAGGGCAGGGGTTCCCAAAGTGGGGGTCGCGAATCGTTACAAAATAAAAATGGAAAATTTAATTTAAAAAAAATAGATGAATTTTTTTTATAATTTTTTTTTTTAAATCATTATTAATAATAACATTTGTATAGAATTTTTTTCTTTGACAATCCACTAGCGCAGTGTTTCTCTTTTTCTTTTCTTTTTCTGAAATTAATTCACTAGCAACCCCCCCCCCCCCCCCACCCCCGGCACTGTTATTTTGGGGGTCGCGTCCTGAAAAGTTTGGAACCCCTGCCCTAGGGGGCATAATAACTCACCTGTTCACCATGGCCTTTGACCCCTAACCCATCACAGTCGCCCTGCTTCCACTCCCACTGCTATTTATTACATTTTAAATGTATTATTTGCCCTTCTTGTTGGTTTGTTTGTTTGTTTTTCACACCATGTAAAGCGGCCTTGGGTCTCTTGAAAGGCGCTATACAAAATGTAATGTAATATGTTACAAAAATCTCACTCTTCCCCGGCTTGAGCTTCAATCTCAGGATCCATGTATCTGTGATCCTCTCCAGAATGGAAGTAGTCATCACACACAGAGCATCAACTAGTTCCTGAACAGTGTCCTTCACATGCTGATATCCAAGAGAGGGAGTTCCACAGTCACAAGATGGAGGAATAGAAAGCAGTATTCAATGTTTACTTCAGATTAGCTCCACGTCAGAAATGATCATGCTTGTCATATGTCTCTCTCCATAGAGGCTGAATCATCATGTTAATCACATAGCTATCATATGCCTCAAACAGTCCTGATGCTCTTCTAGGTCATCACACATCCTGTCATGTTCACAGCTACAGTTGGGATACCTTTGTTATCATGGTACTCTCAGATTGGAAGAGGACATTCAGAGTTATTATCCTTATATCCGTAGCAGTTTGGTGCCTGTCTTCTAACGGCTCTGTGTCTCTTTCCAGCTGGATGTGGTTCTGGAGACGAACCTGGCCACCATCAGGGTTCTGGAGAGCGTGCAGAAGAAGCTGACCCGCCTCGCCCCGGAGGATCAGGACCGCTTCCGGTTAGACGACTGCCTGGGCGGCACCTCGGAGGTCATCCAGCGCCGCGCCGTTGTACCGGATCTACGGAGACAAAGCACCCGAGATCATCGAGGGTCTGAAGAGGAATCCTGCCACTGCCGTGCCTGTGGTGCTCAAGAGGTCAGGACCATGTCTTCATTTCAATGTATTCAGTAGATGTGTTATGAATGTAAATAATATCCTACTTTTATATTGTGTAAAATGTGATTTGGCTCTGGATTATTTGACGGATAGTCTCCAGACTTTCACTGTCATACTTTTTAGTCCTGTTAAGGTGTAAATTAAATCAGACTTAAGTTACACCTAGAGCAGAGTAACACTTTAATGCATCAATCATTATAAAACATATCATATATATTATTCTGAAATGGACCAATCTGCACAAAGACTACTTTGACTTTTGGCACTTTAACTATATTTGGACTTTTCTACTTTGACTTGAGGAACATTTTGAATGCAGGACTTTCACTGTAACGGAGTATTCCTACACTCTGGTACTTCTACTTTTACTCAAGTACAGGATCTGAGTACTTCTACTTTTACTCAAGTACAAGATCTGAGTACTTCTAATTTTACTCAAGTACTAAATCTGAGTACTTATACTTTTTCTCAAGTACAAGACCTGAGTACTTCTACTTTTCCTCAAGCAGAAGATCTGAGTACTTCTACTTTTACTCAAGTACAAGATCTGAGTATTTCTACTTTTCCTCAAATACAAGATCTGAGTACTTCTACTTTTACTCAAGTACAAGATCTGAGTATTTCTACTTTTCCTCAAATACAAGATCTGAGTATTTCTACTTTTACTCAAGTACAAGATCTGAGTGCTTTTCCTCAAGTACAAGATCTGAGTGCTTCTACTTTTCCTCAAGTACAAGATCTGAGTACTTTTCCTCAAGTACAAGATCTGAGTGCTTCTACTTTTACTCAAGTACACGATCTGAGTACTTCTACTTTTACTCAAGTACACGATCTGAGTACTTCTACTTTTACTCAAGTACACGATCTGAGTACTTCTACTTTTGATCAAGTACGCGATCTGAGTACTTCTACTTTTACTCAAGTACATGATCTGAGTACTATTACTCAAGTACACGACCTGAGTACTTTTACTCAAGTACAAGATCTGAGTACTTCTCCCACCATATTTCAGTAACATATGAATGCAGTATTCAGTGAAGTATTTGCATTAAAGTGTGTGTTTGTGTGCAGGTTGAAAGCGAAGGAGGAGGAGTGGCGGGAGGCTCAGCAGGGCTTCAATAAGATCTGGAGGGAACAGTACGAGAAGGCGTACCTGAAGTCTCTGGACCACCAGGGGGTGAACTTCAAGCAGAACGACATGAAGGCTCTGCGCTCCAAGAGCCTGCTCAACGAGATCGAGAGCGTCTACGATGAGGTGAGAAAACGTTATTCCACTCTGTCACCCCATAACAATCTCAAGTAGCATTTAATTTATCTGCTATTTTTATTTATTTAGACCTAGTGTCCAAATGTTCTTAGCCGCTTTCACACCAAGTACTTTGCCTTACTTAGTGCCGGCACTTAGTTCCCCCATGGAACTAAGTACAGATCGCGTTCACACCGGAATAAGTTCCCTGAGGGAAGATTACGCAAATGAAGCCGCTGACGTCACTTCTTCTTCTTCTTCTTCTTCTTCTGCTTTGGGTTTACTGGCAGGCCGCAAACCACTTCACGGCGTATACTGCCACCCGAAGTCCCCGGCCGGAAGTCCCCGGAGTTGGGGACAGCTTCTACTGAAGCCTTCCGAGTAAATCGCCAGAACGCCAACGCCTCCTCATCTCCGCCGCTCCCATGCTTTTTTTTGTGTTTCCATAAGTTAGTCTCTCTCCGTTGTTGCGCGGGGCTAATGCTAATGCTAATGCTAATGCCAGCAAATACAATGGCGGCTTCACAAAACTTTTCAGAGTTTTACGGGGAGTGGTTTGCGATTCACCCAGCCAATAGAAATTGGTACTTTTTTCTCCCCAGGATAGTCCCACCTCTCTAGCAGGCACTAAAAATGTGGGTAAAAGTTCCTGGCACTAAGTACTCTTTTTGGGGTGAACGCAAAATAAGGGGTACTAACGGAACTAAACGGGAAAAGTACTCCGCTGTGAACGCGCCTTGTTAACCACATTTAACTTCATAATGTTTTTTTCATTCAAGTTTTAGTCTTGAGTGTTTTTTGGCAGAACATTTGAGAGGTCTATAACAAGCAAGCAAGTAAAGAAGTGTGAAATAATATATTTTTGTACAGCACAACAAAATAGCTGTGTATATGTAGCTGCAACAATATTGCATTTTTCCCTTGAACTTTACTCGAGCAAAGTAATTTCTCTGAGACACTTTAAAACAGATTTTTTGTCTCTGTGTGTTTCTGAGACAGCTTCACTCACCTCGTGTCTCTCAGCGTCAGGAGCAGAGCACAGAGGAAAATGTATCATATTTTCCCTTAAAACGTTATTCTAACATCTCGGAGATCAGTGAAGCACATTTAAAAAGATTATTTGTCCCAGTGCGTGTTTCTAAAGCATCCTTCCTGTCGCTCAGCGTCAGGAGCAGAGCCATAGTCCTGTGTACATTTCTTGTTAGTTTAAACCATATTTAGCTTCATACGGTCTTTTTCATTCAAGTTTTAGTCTGAGTCTTTCTTGGCAGAAAAATCGAGAGCTCGTTAACAAGCAAGCAAAGAAGTGTCAAAGAATTTTTTTTTTCTTTTTTTTTTGTGCTGTTTGAGAAAAACTTTATAGCAGCAACAAAATTGACTTTTTTCACTTAAAGGGGACCTATCATGCAAAATGCACTTTGCGATGTCTTTTATACATAAAGATGTGTCCCCGGTGTGTCAGGGAACTCACGCAGCGTCAGAAAATAAAACCCTCTCTCTGTTCCTCCGTACCCAAATCTCTAAAAACGGGGGAACAACGGAGCTGATCCAGATTTGCGTCCGATATGACGTAATATCTGAAATGCGGACCCACGGCCCTATCAGAAACGTTGCTATCAGAAACAATGCCCGACTGTTTTGGAAGTAATATGGTCTGTGTTTACATTAGCATCGCTAACACTCAGAGCTAACCTGTACTGGAGAGCATGTGTGTGAAGAAGCAGGAAATAGAAAGGAACTCACCTTGTGGTATAACCGGCAAGAGAGAAAGCCTTTGAGCTCCATACTGTTTCAGAGAGAATCCTTGATAATCCATGATATGGCGTTTCATCACGGCAGTATTTAGTTTAGACAGTAGCTGCCGGGTCCCGCTTCTTTTTTATTGATCAATTATTATTATTTTAAAGCTTTATACCCAAATCAGCACTTTTGAAACAGGAAGTGAAATAGAGGGATATGAGGCATGGCTAGAATGGGTGATCTGTTTGGTATTTTGAGCAAAACACTTCATAGACATGTTTTAATATATTTCTGAGACATATGCTATTGCCTAAAAAATAGCATGATAGGTGACCTTTAAACTTCATTTCTCTGAGACACTTTAAAACAGATGTTCTGTCTGTGTGTGTTTCTGAGACAGCTTGACTCACCTCGTTGTGTTTCTGTCTCTCAGCGTCAGGAGCAGAGCACGGAGGAGGGTGGAGTCGGCCTGCAGAACCGAAACGGCTCCGGCACCTCCGTCACCAGCGAGCCCCACATGGTGTTCACCTACAACGACAAACAGATCCTAGAAGACGCCGCGGCACTTATCATCTACCACGTGAAACGCCAGCCCACCATCCACAAAGACGACAAGGACCACATCAAGCGCATCATCCAGCACTTTGTCCCCGATCTGTTCTTCTCCCGCCGGGGCGAACTCAGCGACACCGAGGACTGGACGGACGACGAAGTGGAGCCAGAAGAGGGTGGAGAACGAGTAGAGAGAGGAGGAGAAAGAGGTGGAGAAAGAGCACCAGAAAGAGCACCAGGAGGAGATGGAAATAATAATAATAATAATGCATCCTCAGCAACAGGAAGTCAGCCTCAACCCCAACAACCACAGCATCTGAACGGAGAATCCAGGCGGAGGCGGTGCAGCCCTTCTCAACTCGCAGAAACTGAAGCTTCCACCACCTCCATCACTTCCTCTACCATCACCTCCACCATGACCTCCAGCCAGCCTTTAGGCCCCGCCTCCTCCTCCACCCCGGGGTCAACACCCATGGGTGGAGTTGGAGGTGGAGGTGGAGGAGTGCCGGGAGAGAAGGTGGACCTGCGGGACCCCGAGGCGGAGCACCAGAAGGAGATGGACGGCGTCTACAACCTTTACTTCGTCAACAACAACTGGTACTTCTTCCTGCGGCTGCACCAGACGCTGTGCTCGCGGCTGCTGAAGGTCTACAGGCAGGCGGAGCGGCAGCTGCTGGAGCATCGGGCGGAGCAGAGCCGCGAGAGGCTGCTATTGGCCGAGGGGAGGCGGGAGAAAGCATGTGACCTCGCCATGGAGCTGCGCCTGAAACAGCCCAGTGAGTACAGCTGATTGTTGATCATACCCTTCCCTTTACCCTCCTTAATCTGTCCTTTGTTGATATGCACCTTAAAAAAAATACAAGTCTGCGTGTCAGAGTTCCCGTTAGAATATTTCTTTGCCGGTCAACATGTCCGTTAAAGTTGAAATCTTCCGGACAAAAGGAGAAAAGTGCCGGTCAAAGGTCTTCTTTGTTATTTACTGAGCTTTAAAACAAATGTATATGATTCGATATTAAACAAACTAATTATTAAGTATTCAAAAGTGAACAGTAACTTACAATAACACTGGAATAATAAACGGAGCGCTCTCTCCCTCTCCTGACAACCCGTCAGTAATGAGTGACCCGACAGTGAAACTAAATATATCTATAACTAGTTACGGTAGTTTGAGAGGTCATTAAAATAGCTGCGTGTGATATTCTAACCTGAAGTGTGTGTTTTGTCCGCTCACCGCTGCATGTGATCATGCAGCGCTGCGTGTCGACTCGTCAGCAGCAGCTGATCTCTCTCTCCCGTCAGATTAGACTTCACTCGCGTTTATGTCCATATCGATCAGATCCAGCTAGTTCTAGCTAATGATAGGACTACCTGCTTATTAAAAGACACCTAAACAATAAGTGTCGCTATTAGGGATGCACGATATTGGTTTTTTGAAACCGATACCGATAACTTCCTGCTTCTCAAGACCGATACCGATAACCGATAATAATATAATATATATATGGTGGTGACCACCTATTTATACACTGGGTTCATAATTCAAACTACTTCCCTACTTGGGAACTACAGTTGCGGCTATTGTTCCCGCACGGACATGTTATGTGTTGCCTATATATGGTGTGTGGCTCTTTCTCTTGTCGACCCGGGCTGCGACCCGACAACATGTCCTATTCTGTTCTCTATTAAAGTACCCTTTCCCAACTCCATGTCCTCGGCACTACACTGGTGACCCCGATACGTCTTGGGAAGTTTCCGGGACGGAGCCGAACACGGCAAAAGGAACTCGAGTTCCTTTCTCGAAATGCCGGGGTTTGATTGGAGACGTCCGTGGCTGCCACCGGCACGCGGACTGAGGCTCGGTGCGTGCTCCGCAGAAGGCTGGGGACGTTGCTCGCCATTCCCACATCGGCTTTCTATACAACGGGGGCACGATGCACGACCTGCTGGGTCGACCAGCAACCCCATTGCTACCTCGTGGGTTTGTTCTTCGGGGCGTGCGGCTGTACATCCCGGCTGCTAACCACGTGGGGCTAACGACGGCTAGCAGCCACCCATGGCTGCCAGCTAGCGGCTAACGGCTAGTGCTAACGGCTATTGCTAACGGCTAGTGCTAACGGCTAGTGCTAACGGCTATCGGCCCTTTTGAGTTTTCTGGTGCCGGAGAGGAGGTTCGACCAACCGGTTGACCTCATGTGTACACTCACCTTTTTCACCACATCGACGGCGGTTCCAGACGCCACTCACGTTTTCATCGATGCCTGGGTGGTGCACTCCTGGACCCCGTCTCGCCTCGACAGTTCCGGACGTCGCCCATGCTCCATCGGCCCATGGGTGGCGCGCTCCGGGACCCTGTCTGGCCTCTCGTCTGTCCACGGCTCCTTCCTCCCGGGTGACTGCTCCTGCTTCCCGGGGACGCCTCAGCACTTGCTGAGAACTTCATGCCCGCCGCCGCGGCACGTCTGCCTGCGGCCGGGTCGCTCTCCTGCTTCCCGGGGACGCCTCAGCGCCTGCTGAGGACTTCATGCCCGCCGCCGCGGCACGTCTGCCTGCGGCCGGGTTGCTCTCCTGCTTTCCGGGGACGCCTCAGCGCCTGCTGAGGACTTCATGCCCGCCGCCGCGGCACGTCTGCCTGCGGCCGGGTTGCTCTCCTGCTTTCCGGGGATACCTCAACGCCTGCTGAGGACTTCATGCCCGCCGTCGTTGTGCGTCTGCCTGCGGCCGGGTTGCACTTTTTCCTGTTGGGTTCTCCACGACACCTACTGTGGCCCCCTTACGACGGCCTGTTCCGGCCCGCCCCCGGTGGGGGTGCCCTCGCCCTCACGTACGACCACACCCTTGTCGGCCCCTATGGTGCTTCCTCCACGGGCGCGAGGATTTATTTTGCCCTGTTCGAATTCTGCGGGGGCTTGTGTGGTGACCACCTATTTATACACTGGGTTCATAATTCAAACTGGGAACTACAGTTGCGGCTATTGTTCCCGCACGGACATGTTATGTGTTGCTATATGGTGTGTGCCCTCTTGGCTCTTTCTCTTGTCGACCCGGGCTGCGACCCGACAACATTTCCTATTCTGTTCTCTATTAAAGTACCCTTTCCCATCTCCATTGCACCGCCTCCGACTCCATGTCCTCGGCACTACAATATATATATTAAATGTACCTGTAGTTTTTGCACACCTGGTGGTAAAAAAAAGACTAGTAGGTGGGGGTGGGGTCATCTCTGGCAAACTTCTTGCCTTTTTCAAAAGCCTCGTCGATAGGTAAAAGCCCTGGTGCCTTTGCAGCTGGCTTTGGATTCGCCGCTAGTTTAGCAGCACAGGCGTCTTCGTACGCTTTTAACACACCATCGTAGCGATGTCGATGTTTCAGGGACTAATCAGGTTGGAAGTATTATAGCTCGTTGCCTTTTTCCCTCCTCGTGGAACTTCTGCATTGCATTTGTTAATACAAATAGCAAGCAAACTATCTAACTCTGAAACTTAGAAATAGTCCCATACTACCGACGACGTTTGTTTACTGTCCTGGCTTCACGGCCGCACACCATTTACGTCACAGCCAGGCATGAGTTAGGGAGCGCTGGATTTGTGAAAAACTCCCCTCTTCCTAAACCACTAATACCACAGTACTGGCAAAACGGGAGGAACCGAGTGAAAAACAAGCGCCCCTCATCCCAATCCACCCACACCGCAGTATTTTTTTTGTCTTTTTTTTCCCAAAAAATATATTGTATATTATCGGGGCTATTAATACTTTTATCGAGTTTATCGGGATGACGTCATAATTCCTAATATCGGGCCGATAATTATCGTGCACCACTAGTCGCTATGCAACTGGGTGAGGCTACAAAGTATAGCGCAGCCCACCGGAACCCCGAGGCATTACCAACAGATCAACGCACAATCAACCCATACAGGACATCTCTTTCTCCACATTACGTGTTAGTTAGAATTGACTCTTCTTGTCTGTCACATACTCTTCTTGTCTGTCACATAAGTAGCGCAACTGATGCGGTATTGCGCTAAGGGGAAATAATTTTGACCGGAGAGATTTAGATTTGCTGGTCTTCGGCATATTTTACCAGTCATAGTCCGGGAACTCTGCTGCGTGTACATAGAATCTTCACAGAGGGATGTATAGTTACACAGGTTTAGATTTAGATCCAGACAATCCAGCACATTTTAATACGGGGGGTTTCTCTCCCACACACCCCTACTTTGGACTCCTTTGTTTACTTCTGTGACAGAGTGAAATCAATATGGAACGCTCCTATTGGCTAGCGCTCCAACACATTGTATGTGATAGGCTAAGGCGGGACATCTCTAAGCGGTTAACCAATCACAACAGAGCCGGCCAGCTAACCAATCAAAGCAGACTGGGCTCTCGTTTCAGACAGAGGGTGAAAATAGGTGCTGCAGCACAGGCAGTATGAGAACAATAAGAGCTTTTTGAACATTTAAAGCTGGGAAACATGTCCCAGTAGAGACACTACATACTGATATACCTGAATATCAGCAGGAGAGGACTCTTTAAAGTAGAGACACTACATACTGATATACCTGAACATCAGCAGGAGAGGAATCTTTAAAGTAGAGACACTACATACTGATATACACCTGAACATCAGCAGGAGAGGACTCTTTAAAGTAGAGACACTACATACTGATATACACCCGAACATCAGCAGGAGAGGACTCTTTAAAGTAGAGACACTACATACTGATATACACCTGAACATCAGCAGGAGAGGACTCTTTAAAGTAGAGACACTACATACTGATATACACCTGGACATCAGCAGGAGAGGACTCTTTAAAGTAGAGACACTACATACTGATATACACCTGAACATCAGCAGGAGAGGACTCTTTAAAGTAGAGACACTACATACTGATATACACCTGGACATCAGCAGGAGA
>NC_136912.1:94386493-94403993 GCF_949606895.1 Notothenia rossii
TAAGATATTTTCATAGTTCATACAATCTTTGGGATCATTTGTATTAATGTGGACCGGAGGGAGAGGGTGATGAGCAGAAGTTTCACTTTCCTTTTTTATTTCAATTCAAACTTTGGTCATGAAGAATATGTTTCTCTGTTGTTCATAAAGCATAAAGCAACAGCATCAGAACACGGTGCAGAGTCTCTAGATGAGTTTACAGTAGTCCCTCGTTCTTATTAAACATCCATGTTGTAGTCCGCTGTATAGAAAACTCTAGTTTCCATAGTTTCCCCACAGCAGCAGACGCACATTCAGGACGTCCGCTAGCGCATCATAAACACGTTGGATAAAGTGCATTCGGATTTTCTAAAGTACCGCAGTCTCTTCTCCTAAGTCCTTTTGAATTCTCCTATCCACTATCCCTTAACCCCGTGACGTTTCACTAAGAGGTCAAGGAATAGGAGATGGGGTTAGACGTTAGGAGCTGATTTTTGGATTATTCGACTGCAGCCCTGATGTTTTTAATTGACCGGACTTCTTTCTGCGGATTGATACGACTGCATATAGTCCCTTTTATCCTCCTTGGCGACAGTCTGCTATCATTAGCAAATAATAACAGACCTCTGGAATCTCCGAACTGACCAATCAGAATTGAGTAATCAAGCCAGCTTTTATTTTTTGTGATTAAAATCTTTATTGTCACATTCTAGGTTGCTGGTTACAACAACATTACAATCACGTAACAAAACGCCAGACAAGGCAATGCAAAATCAAAATGAAATAAAAGGCTAGGGATATGTCTTCATGTTATTATACTCTTGAAGATACATGTATCTATTAGCTATTGTTCCAGTCTAATGTCTTTGTGTAGAGTCCATTTTCCCCACTTCCTGTTGAGTTGTGTTTCTTGCAATCTCATATCAACCCAGATTTTAACACATTTCATTTCATTTCTCTCTTCTCAGGAATCTGCGGCGTTTCCGGCGCTGGCAGGTGCGTCAGGTGGAGGCGATGCGCTGCCGGAGGGAATGGCACCGGCAGCTCGGAGTGGAGAACGCCGGCAGCCTGGACTGCCGCTTCAAACTCAACACTCACAAGATGGTGTTCGTCATGAACTCCGAGGACTACATGTACCGCAGGGGGGCGCTGGTCAAGGCCCGCAAGGTACGAAGACTTTAGTTTATTAACTACGAATGTGTATATAATCTGCTTTTTAGTCCCGTTTGTCCTGGTGGTCATCATTTGGTTATTTTCAAAAAAAATGTATTTGTTTTTTTGCAGACATAGCGCTTTCAGCACATTATACAAAGTACACGACACTTTGTCTGTTAAAGGAAATAAAAATACCCCTATCCCCCAGAGTTCCCGTTAGAATATTTTTTCGCCGGTCAACATTCAAAAGTGAACAGTCATTTACAATAACATGGGAATAATAAACGGAGCGCTCTCTCCCTCTCCTGACAGCCCGTCAGTATCATGCAGCTCGCAGATCAGTAATGAGTGACCCGACAGTAAAACTAAACATATCTATAACTAGTTTAGGTAGTTTGAGAGGTCATTCAAAATAGCTACGTGTGATATTCTAACCTGAAGTGTGTGTTTTGTCCGCTCACCGCTGCATGTGATCATGCAGCGCTGCGTGTCGACTCGTCAGCAGCAGCTGATCTCTCTCTCTCGTCAGATTAGACTCGCGTTTATGTCCATATCGATCAGATCCAGCTAGTTCTAGCTAATGATAGGACTACCTGCTTATTAAAAGACACCTAAACAATAAGTGTCGCTATGCAACCGGGTGAGGCCGCAAAGTATAGCGCAGCATTATGCATTTGTTTACATGCCCACCGGAACCCCGAGGCATTACCAACAGATCAACGCACAATCAACCCATACAGCACATCTCTTTCTCCACATTACGTGTTACACATTAGAATTGACTATTCTTGTCTGTCACATAAGTGGCGCAACTGATGTGGTATTGCGCTAAACGGAAATTATTTTGAACGGACACTTTCACTGGAGAGATTTAGATTTGCCGGTCTTCAGCATATTTTACCGGTCGTAGTCCGGTAATTACCGGCTAATAGGAACTCTGCTATCCCCTATCTCCACCCCATTAGTTCATGGTCACAGAACACATTATAATAATACAAATGAATAAAATGATAACTCATCACAAACTCACAGCTAACAGGAATACAAAAATTCACATTGAGTCGAATAATAATGGACCCTTTAGCGAGAGTCTTAGCTTTTCCAATCATTTGTTTTTAATGACAATTCTTTGAGAGCCTACCAACGTTAGCATATCACTTTTTATTTGGGCAAAGGAAATCTTATTTGATTGACAATTTTGATTTCTCTAAAAAGTAGAAAGTGCATTTTCTGCTATTTGTATTTTAATAGTTGCTAATTATTTTTCCTACAATTCGACTGATCCCTCCCTGCAGCTCTGTTTGAACACTTCCTACCTGTTGGATCCTCTTCAACACTTTCTCCTTTTCCTCTTCTTTTGGATTTTTCAGGGACGTTTTAGATTTTGACTGAAGAAAATGTTCTTTTTAATATTTTTAAATACATTTTTGCAGTTAATTATCATCAAAGTGGCCAATTATTATCCTGTGATTGAACTTATCCTTACAGCTCTATTTGCACACTTTCTACCTCTTATCCCCTTTTCCCTTTCCTCTTAGTTTGGATTTTTTTGTGAGGTTTCTTTTTCAGATTTTGACAGAAAAAAAGTGAAAAATAAAATTAGATTTAAAAAATAAATAAAAAAATACCTCGAATCAATAACCATATTACTTGTTCTATTGATCCTCACTGCAGCTCTTCAAAGGTTCAAAGGCCTTGTCATATCCAATGCAATGAAAAACATCCCAGGCTCCTCCAGGAATGAAACCTAAATATATATAAGACATAACACAAATAAAAACCAATAAGAATAGTGCTCAATAGAAAATAAAATACTGCTTATTGTAATAATAGATACATTTGTGAGATGCCGACCGATGACACTTTCTCCTCTTGCTCCACAGTCGCAGCACAGAGTGGCAGCCAATCAGCACGACCGCTTCGACAAGTGGCACCAGGGCTGGCTGGCCAATCACGTGACGGCGCCGGCGGATCGGGCCGTGCAGAACTGGCTTCTGGGAGAAGAGACGGACGACATGATCCCCTGCAAGACCACCTGCCTGCAGACCAAGCTGAAGGGCCAAGCTGTGAACAGATACCAGGTTCATTACAGCGGTAGCAAAGCCCCCGCCTCCCTGTAGACTCACACACACACACACACACACACATACACACACACACACACACACACACACACACACACACACCCCCACACACACATACACACACACACACACACACACACACACACACAGACAGGTAGATGCATGGACGTACAGGACATTCACACACTAAACAGACAGTTCTCTCTCTAAGAAAATAACGGGACAAACACAGACAGTGAAGTAATCACGGAGCGTGGACTCGGCCCTGTTTACGGCACGAGTCGGCACAAAATGGCGACCTTCATCATCCTCCTCCTCATCGTCCGGCTTCTCTGGCGGCACTCAAAGTCGACGGACACACAGACGAGAAGTTATGAAAACATGAAATCATGAAATCTGTTTCAGAAAATGTGAATGTCTGTTTCTTTTTTCTCCTTTTGTTTTGTTTTGTTTTTTTAAAGTCGTGTAGTTTTTAGCTTCTAAAGCCGGAGAGCCTTCTGTGTGTGGGTTGGTTGGTTAATGCGTGTTTATATGGAGAGATAATGGTAAACGTGTGTATGTGTGTGCTGCTCTCTTCCTCTGTCTGTTTGTATGCCCAGTACAGGCTCTACAACTCTAGTAATTGCATTATTACTGTACTGTATGTGCATATATATATATATAACAGGGATCCTGTATTTTTATATATGCATCTACACATCTTAAGATCACGTGGTTCTTTACAGTGTTTGCTGTCAGCCAACTCTTGATGTTTTGCATTCTTTTTGTTTTCCTTTTTTGTGTTGTAGCTAAACAAGTTATCACCAAGGCAACAAGGAGTCCTTAAAATGATTGGTTTAATATGGACGACGCAGTCAAATTATGTATCATGTTTATGATACTCAATGTTTACTTTGTATTGTCTTTTTTTTGCATACTGACATTGAAAATAAAAGCAAAATATCAGTGTTAAAATAGAATGTATAACATTTATCCTGTATCAGTTATCATGAAATAAACAACCTGGTTGTGACCTTCTTAGACGTCGACTGGCAGGATGTTTGTTTGTTGGCGTGAGAAAGATTTAATGTACAAATGCAAAACTTTTCACTTTACAGGGTGTCTTACAAAGTATGACAAGTTGATCAATCACTTTAGGGAAAATGAAGGCTATTAAAAAGTATGAAACGGCATTTTCCAAGGTATTACATTTTGTAGCTTGTTTTCAATAAGTATATAAATTGTCCAAAGAGGTTGTGTTCTACAGTCTGCCTGAATGTAATCATGGCGTAGGTGTGTAGTGTGATTCTGTGTACTTTATTTATGGCATCCCGTTGGATTTGACGTCATCTGAACAGGACATCGCGCGCTCACTGCTTGATAGCACGCGAAGGTCCGTTTACGCCGGTTGTTAAACAACATCGTTATGGGGAAATGCAAGTCTGCGTCCAAATAGTTGGAAGATAATGAGGAAGGACAATCCATACTGTATATAGTCAATGTGAGGCAAAGTGTGTCGCCAAGGTAACCGGTTAGAACTCCAAGTCGCGATGATATACTTAAAGTTCCAAAAATACCGTAAATTCCAAATATACTTAAAGTTCCAAAAATACCGTAAATTCCAAAAATACTTAAAGGTCCCATGTCATGCTTTTCCGGTTATCACCCGTCCCCTTGTGTGTTATGAAGGTTTCTCTGCATGTAAACGGTCTGCAGAGTCAAAACCCCTCAAAGTACATCCTGTAGCGAGTAAAACTCTAACACAGAGAAGACCTGTCTATGCTGCCCCAAATCGCCTCGTTGGACATTTCTCATTTACTTCCTTGGTACTCTGACTCGTGAATACCCAGTAGCCACGCCCTGAGCTAGGCCGCACCCTCTGCCAGCCTTTCACGAAACAAAGCTTCCCAAAACCTTTCAGCGATTCATGCCGGATATGTACAGCGTAGGGCACTGAAGAACGTTATGTCATATTATGCTACACAAACATTATATTGCAGTTGTGGTGTTGTCAACTCCGTTATCTAATATGCAAAAATGCATCTATGATTATTTTTAGTATTTTCGATCTTTCCAATCCTGACGTGAGATCTCTCTCTCCCCGTCTGTGTGCGAGGGGGCGGGGCAGTTTGCACATGCAACACACACGCACACACTACTCCTGCTTTGTTTGGACCAGCGAGAGATTCGGGTACACAACCTGTAAGTATTCATTGTTGTTTGTGTATTTATGATGTTTAAAACAAACAAGGTATCTACCACGACTGTTTAAATGGGTAAACGTTTTTCGGACTACGTTGGGATGGTGGAGAAATGCTCTGCGCAGACACATTCTCACAGCGTTATGAACCTTTTTCTGACTCAATATCAAGCCACACTTATTGTTTTTACTTCGGCCCTGAGTGTTTGTGAGTGCTCAGGATGAGTTTCGCTTGTTCTCGCTGTATCACCAAGCCTGTCTGCTCCTGCAGCAGCCCGCAGCACTGTCAGTAATGTGTGTCTGTGTGTGTGCGAGCAGCAACGACAGCTTCCCGACCAATCAGAGCACACTGGGCTCACTGGGAGGGGGGGCAGGAGCTCCAACAAGCCATTTAGGACAGAGAGTGAATACACATACTATACAGAGATGCTGTATGAGAAACCAATGTGAGTTTGGAAAAAATATTGCACCGTATAAATCTGTTTTAGTAGACCTCAACAATGGAATTATGATCAGTAGAAATGGCCATGACATGTCTCCTTTAAAGTTCCAAAAATACCGCAAATGGTTGGAAGATAAGGAGGAAATCAATATATAGTCAATGTGAGGTAAAGTGCGTCGCCTGGTTAAAACTCAAAGTGGCGATGAGGTCTTAAAATGTATGGAAAAGGTCTTGAAAGGTATTACATTTGACTTCAGGATTCCTGCATATACCCTGTACAAACACCCGGGTTCATATTATTATATAAACTGAACATATTTAGTTTTTGGATTGTTGAATGAACAAAACAATAGAAAACATTTTTTCGTTAATATTTTTCCCAATTTTCCAATATATTTTCTAATTTCCAAACTTTAGTGTTATTGAAAAAGTCAAAGTGTAGTGCATCATAAATAAATAAATATTGTAAAAAACAAACAGTATGCCAAAGAAAATTACATAAAATGCAATTACCTTTTGTATAAAAATATATAACTTTTATGGCATACTAAACTATGATAAAACAAAAAAAAGTATATTTATATAATTTTTTATTGTGTTTTTTTGATGTGATTGTTCGGGAATAATTTGCTTAGGTATTCAACCTTCGACCCAGTTCATCACGTTCTCACCTCACAGTCTCCTTTCCCACGGCACAGGTCTACGGCCTTGGGTATTGCTGCTATCTCTCTTAAGGAGGGGCAGCTTGGGCGCATTGTTGCTGCCAGTCTATGACAGAGCACAAGCCGCCATGAAGTAGTTTACTGTTCAGGGACGAAGGCTCCCTGGCGCACATTCTTTCCTATGGACGACAGCTCTAGTTAGATTCAGGGTCCATATTGCTTTAGTCTCGCTGATGAAGAATGTTGATTATTACACTCCGAACTAGTTAAAACCTCGAGCTGCAGAAAGAGTTCTTCAGAATTGGTTTGGCAACCGCTGTGTCAACTCGTGAATTCTCCGGCCGTAACTCCAAATAAACCGTCAGTGTTTGCCATCAAAGCTCCAGCTCTCCTCGTGTCTCTTTGAGTCCTCCTGACTCTCCATTGCTACAAAAGTTTCCCCCACAGTGATTATTATTATATTATTATATATACTGTTTTATATTATAGAAAACGGAATATATTTACTTTTTGGATTGTTTAATGAACAAAACAATAGACTTTTTACCCAATTTTTCAAATATTTTCTCTATAATTTCCAAACTCTAGTGTCATTGAAAAAGTGGAAGTGTATACGTCATAAATAAATTTCTTTTTGTAAAAAATATAAACAGCAGGCTATGCCAAAGAAAATGACACAATATACAATTACCTTTTGCATATACAAATATAACTTTTATGGCATACTAAACGATGATAAAACAAAAAAAAGTATATTTATATAATCTTTTATTGTGTTTTTTTTAAATGGCAATTTCATTTGGGCTTTTTTGACAGTTTCAGAACATATAATACTTTGACATTTGTATAGATATTTTTATAGCTACTTTATTATTGTGTATGGCATACCATACTCATTGTTATGACATTTAATGATATGCTTTAATACTTAATCATGACTTTTGTGTAAGAGAAGCAGAAAAAACGAGTCGAGAGACAGAGCGAGTTTTAAAAATAACCGTGGTTTATAAAACCCAGATATGACAGGATCACCAAAGTGTTTACAGAAATACAAATACCATCAGAACCATCGCAGGACGGAGTTTTACACGCAACATGTACAAACTGGAAAAACTGACTCTTTAAAATCACATTTAGCCACGATGTATTTAATCTGTCTTATCAAAGTACAGCCTACCAAACTACAGTACTATCATTACTGGATTAGAGAAACAACATCGAGAGAGGAAACATCGAGCACTTTAACATCATAAAGGGAATAACTGTACAAAAGAACCCTGTTTGAGTTTAGTCACCGGGCTACACACACTTTGTTTTACAGAGAAGCACCTTTAGAAATGCTTCAGATCAAATCCAGGCAGGTTTTTTGGAGTTGACGGCATGATGTGGGTCAAAGTGCTTCTGCTTTTACAACACGGTATTTTTTTTTCATGCACATTCACAGATGTACGTATCACAGCTGCTCCTGGACGTAAAAGCTTTGAAAAAAGACAACGAGGAAAACAACCAATCACAGTCTCCACTTCTCCATGGATCTATTTTTTTTTTTATACAAACACATTGTCAACAGATTTCCACATGAGTGCAGGATCAAAAACAGAAAAACCTCTTCGTTCACCTTAAAAAATACTGCTTGTCTCGAAGTATGAAATCAACCATTGTCACGGTGGCCACAATGATCGCTAATATACATGTAATAAATTAAGAACTATGTACAATGGGGAACTAAAGCAGCATGCAGGCAAGACACAGCCTTTGTACAAAACGATCTAGTGTGTGTGTGTGTGTGTGTGTGTGTGTGTGTGTGTGTGTGTGTGTGTGTGTGTGTGTGTGTGTGTGTGTGTGTGTGTGTGTGTGTGTGTGTGTGTGTGTGTTATAGTGACGCAGGAAGCTACCCTTCTTCTACATTTTTTACATATTTTTCTGGCTCTTTGCACACAGAAGCTGTTCAGTTTTCTACAAACAGAAGTATTGTTGTGCTGCAGCTGGGGGGGTCAAACAGGAAGTCAAACAGCATTTAAATTAGCATCTTGAGCCAGATAGCAGGAAAACACTTTGAAATGATAAGAAACAGCTCTTTACGTTTGAGCTGCTGGTTTGAAAATAACTTATAGGGGCTAATAATGGATATCAGATGTACAGCACGTTTCTCCTGGTTCCTTATCTTTAATCTAACATTTAACAACACTTAAAATTGTTTAAAAGTGCTAACATGAGTGAACATTAGCGACAAACAAGATGTGGTGAAAACATGTCACAGTTTATACATATTTTACTGTAAAAGAGAGATTGGATTGCAACCGAATGGATTGAAAAAGAGCCTCAAAGTTGCAAATCCTCAAAATATTAACATCATTGTTTAGTTTTAATTATTGGCTGTGAATATTGTCCATGTGTATTTTGTTAGCCATAATTAGCATTAGCTTCCCAAAAACGTTTTTTAACACGCATAATTAAATAAAAAGTAGCCCATTCTGGCAACACACACTACAGTCTTAATATACAAATGGCTCTTTTCTGTCATGTCGCACTTTGGAGATTCATTTTTGGGGAAATTAGGGATAAAATAGGCCAATTTCAATGTAATTGCTAACAAGGCTAGCTAACTTATGCTAGCTAGCCTTGATAGCTGATGCTAACAAAGCTAGCTTGCTTTGGTCGGCTATTTTAACCTTCATTAATCAGACTAATTCAATAAAAGCGCTCCAAATGTGTGAACCATTGGCATGTTAACAATTAAACTAAACATTTAAAGCATTAAATCACATAATATTTGACACATTTCTCCTCATATTACTGGGATTTCCAACGACACAGCTGCGTACATTAGTAAAAACAACAATCATAAACGAGCGTTGTGCATTCTGCATGGACACATTCATAAAAATAAAGCTTTGGTAGTTAATGCAAAGTAAAAGCTAACGGGCACTTTAAGATGATTCACAGGTCGCTTCAATCTGAGGTCTAACTTAATCTAACTCTAAACTGAGCGTATTAAAAACGTGGCGGAGAAGTTTAAAAAACACATCGACAATCATCGTATGGACGCTCTGCACAAGTCTCTACAAACAACACATGTAGAAGAACAACAGAGTAATAATGCATGTTCAAATGTTTTAAATATATTACAAAGCAACTTCACAGACATGTTTGAAGCAACCTTTTGTGTACAAGTTGTTGTTTGCTCGTGTATTAAATGCACTTTTCCTGCAAGTGCCTCCAGGGTGTGATTGTACTCTGAGGTTAAAACTCAAGAAGAAACAAAGATGGAGTATAAAAGAATCAACAACCTGAAAGCAGTTGATTGGTTTTGATATGCTGTAGTTCTTCCTCGGGTGTTTAGAGGTTAATATCCAGTGTTTTGATTGGCTTGACTTCTCCCTGTTGATCCTAGTGTCGTTAGAAAAAAGGCGTGTAAACAGTCGTCTATGCAGCTTCAGGAAAAGAAAAGGAAAAACCGAAAGAAATACAAATATCTCAAAATTAACGTAATAAAAAGTCCCTTAAAAAAACAATCCCAGGCAGAGTGTTTCCCTTCTCGTCCGTCTGTAGCTATTCCACCGTGTTTGTGCTTCAGCAGGTTTATCTTCACGGGTTTCTACTTTAAAGTGTGTGTGTGTGTGTGTGTGTGTGTGTGTGTGTGTGTGTGTGTGTGTGTGTGTGTGTTTCTCTATACTTATAAAGACCGAGGATACTCAAAGGGAAGTAGAATGAGGTACATTATTCAAAGATACTTAAAGGTTTTAGCTGAAGGTCGCTAGTTTTATCACTATAAAGGAGGTCTTTATAAGTATATCGTGTGTGTGTGTGTGTGTGTGTGTGTGTGTGTGTGTGTGTGTGTGTGTGTGTGTGTGTGTGTGTGTGTGTGTGTGTGTGTGTGTGTGTGTGTGTGTGTGTGTGTGTGTGTGTGTGTGTGTGTGTGTGTGTGTGTGTGTGTGTGTGTGTGTGTGTGTGTGTAGTGTTGACTCAGCTGAAGGCCTCGTCATCCGTGTCTTCGATCAGCACCTTTGTGTCCTTTTTTGATCTAGAGGAGGAGGAAAAAGCATTATTATAATCTGGCATTTCAATGCATATTATTAGCATTTCTACAAATATGCTAACGGGTACATTTGCTACCTTGAATGTGGATAAAGTTATATATATATTCAAAAGTTTGCAGCTGCAGAATCTGTACTTCTTGCTGCATCCAGCTCTGTTATTTCAGATGATGGTTATGTGTTTGGATGCAGAAAGAACAAAACACTACTTCAGTTTACATTTCTACTCTCTCTCGCTTAAAATCACAACTCTTGTTCGCTTCATTTGCATTTCAAACGAGCTACGTTTTCATCTATATATAGCCGACAGTGTATGGTGGTTATCAGTCTACAGCTCATAATAACTCTGAAGGGAGACAGAGGCCAACAGTGCTGACACTTATACAAACAAGTTAACCTAGAAACTCAACTCCAGCTAACTAGCAAATGATAGCTATATTTAGTCAATGCTATATAAATGTTACAGAGATGGCCAAAGTACACACATCCTTTACTCAGGTAGAAGTACACACATCCTTTACTCAGGTAGAAGTACACACATCCTTTACTCAAGTAGAAGTACAGATACTGGTGTTTAAAAATACTCTGGTGAAAGTAGAAGTACTGACTAAACTTCTTTACTCAAGTCAAAGTAAAGAGGCTTTGAAATGTACTTCAGTAAAAAGTACCCATAACTAGCAGCTGTTTTAAAGAGTACCTGACCTCCCTTTATATTAATAGAACAATAATGTCATTGTTAGCTAATGAATGTTTCCATGGTGACCAACGGCAACATGACAACGTTTTCATTGGTCCCTCTTCTTTAGAGAAGACCAGGAAATGATGGATACACGGATCGTGTTCAAATCAATAGGCACGCAATGACTCTAAATAATAATGATCACGCCACCAAACACACATTCAGACTAAAGGAACCAGCCTGTTTGGAAAATGAGAGAAGTAGAAAGTACAGGTATTTGAGTTCAACATGTAAGAAGTAGAAAGTACAGGTATTTGAGTTCAACATGTAAGAAGTAGAAAGTACAGGTATTTGAGTTCAACATGTAAGAAGTAGAAAGTACAGGTATTTGTGTTCAACATGTAAGAAGTAGAAAGTACAGGTATTTGTGTTCAAAATGTAAGAAGTCAAAGTAAAAAGTCTTCAGAAAAATAAGTAGTGGAGTAAAGTACTGATACCAGAGACATGTACTTAAGTACAGAAACTAAGTATTTGTACTCCAGTACTTCCCACCTCTGAAAAGTTATAGTTAAGTATTTGAAAAAAAGTCAACGTATAGTATGTTGAAAAAAAAGTAGCACTTAGGAAAACATTTTGATCCCAGACAAAGGCTGATTTAATGTTATACATGTATTTATAAATCTATCGACATGTTGACAATAATCTAAATAAAGAGTGCTCTGTCTTACAGTGATGTGCCCAGCAGGGGGCGCCGCAGCGACAGGCTGTACGACCTCTTCCACGTCTTCTTCCCGGAGCGGTTGCGGACGCCCTCCTCAGAGTCCATCATCTGCTCCAGCAGCGTCTGGTCGTCTGCGTTCAGAGGAGCCACTGAGATGTCCCTGACGGCCCTGAACTCACCGCAGTTATTCAGGTGTTCGTTCTCCAGCCGGAAGAAGTTCCACACGAAGCGCCTGCAGGGAGACAGAGAGACGGTAGGTTTTATAGATATATTATATATTAGGTATATCAGGGCTGGGGGGGGCATTTTAAACATGTTGTATCCTGATTACATCATGATGATACATGTGTTCCATCACCTGACAGTTATATCCTCCACAACAACCAATCATCCTGATTTCAGAGGTTTGAGAGTCACTGTGTGTGTGTGTGTGTGTGTGTGTGTGTGTGTGTGTGTGTGTGTGTGTGTGTGTGTGTGTGTGTGTGTGTGTGTGTGTGTGTGTGTGTGTGTGTGTGTGTGTGTGTGTGTGTGTGTGTGTGAGTCACTGTGTGTGTGTGTGTGTGTGTGTGTGTGTGTGTGTGTGTGAGTCACTGTGTGTGTGTGTGTGTGTGTGTGTGTGTGTGTGTGTGTGTGTGTGTGTGTGTGTGTGAGTCACTGTGTGTGTGTGTGTGTGTGTGTGTGTGTGTGTGTGTGTGTGTGTGTGTGTGTGTGTGTGTGTGTGTGTGTGTGTGTGTGAGTCACTGTGTGTGTGTGTGTGTGTGTGTGTGTGTGTGTGTGTGTGTGTGTGTGTGTGTGTGTGTGTGTGTGTGTGTGTGTGTGTGTGTGTGTGTGTGTGTGTGTGTGTGTGTGTGTGTGTGTGTGTGTGTGTGTGTGTGTGAGTTAACTTAGCTTACTGCAGCATTTGTAGTGTTTCAAGATTTGTTGTCATTAACACGTCTCATTAATGTTTGGAGTGAAGCTGAATGGTGTGATCCAGTGTGATGACATAAAAGAGTGTTTTCAGGTGTGTGTGTCTTCAGGTGTGTGTCTTCAGGTGTGTGTCTTCAGGTGTGTGTCTTCAGGTGTGTGTGTCTTCAGGTGTGTGTCTTCAGGTGTGTGTGTCTTCATGTGTGTGTGTCTTCAGGTGTGTGTCTTCAGGTGTGTGTGTCTTCAGGTGTGTGTCTTCAGGTGTGTGTAAACAGGAAGTAGTGTGACCCCACCTGAAGACCTCCATGGGGGCGAGCACGGTGGAAACGATGTCTCCCACAGAGTGGATCTTGGTGGTCGTGGAGAGGGAGATCTGGATCGTCCAGGCGAAACGCAGAATCACATCTTCGATTATCGCACAGTAGTAGTACGCCTGGAGACACGGGGGAGGGAGTGTTATAGAATGTAGAACAGTTTAAATACATGTTAAAGGTCTCCTATAAGGTCTCCTTTTCTTAGGCATATATTATAGGTTTCAGATATACTGTATATAAAACATGTCTCTGAAGTGTTTTGCTCAAAATACCAAACAGATCATTCCAGCCTCAAACCCCTCTATTTCAGCTCTTACTAAAGTGCTGATTCTGGATCAGTAGCTTTAAATGTAACCAGAGCTGCTGCTGGCCACGCCCCTTCAGAGTGTCCACATGCAAGCAGGGAGCTCTGTGAAGAGAGCAGTGTCTACCAGCAGAAACTCAGCTAAATGCTGCCGTGATGACACTCCATATCATGTTCCAAACCACATCAAGGATTCTCTCTGAAACAGGATGGAGCTCAAACTCTTTCTCTCTCTCAGGTTTACCACAAGGTGACTTCCTTTTGATTTCCTGCTTCTTCACACACACTCTCTCCAGCACAGGTTAGCTCTGAGTGTTAGCATGCTAATGTAAACACCGACCATATTACTTCCAGAACACGTCTCATTGTTTCTGACAGCAACGTTTCTGATTGGCCCGTGAGGGTAAAGCCTGCCCACATTTTAGTAATGTCGTCATGACATAGTAAATCTGGATCAGCTCCGTTGTTCCCCCGTTTTTAGAGATGTGGGTACGGAGGAAAAGAGAGGGTTTTGTTTTCTGGCACTTTGTGAGTCTCCTGACACCGGGGACACACCGGAGACACACCGGGGACACACCGGGGACACACCGGGGACACATGGTGATGTAGAAAAGACATCAGAAACTAAATAAATCATGTTTCAGTGTGTTGACAGCTGTTCTCTCTGTACCTTGTGAGGGTAAACGATCTCCTCCCTCAGGAAGGTGTTCTCTCCGGCTCCGCGGTCGAACAGACCCCAGTCCATCCGCAGATCCCAGATCAGAGTGTAGAGCGAGCTGATGCTGGAGAACACGATCAGCAGGTAGAAGAACATGTCAGCGTCCGTGTGGCCCTGCTCTGAAACACACAGGAAACACACGATACAGATTACACCCTCATTAAATATAATCCACCGTTTTCTTTTTTTACAGATTCTACATCAAGAGATGTTCTTAATCTGTCTTTGGCTCTTTCCTGCTGTAACAATGTAGATGTCCCCTCCGTGTTCTGATTCTGATCATTACTGCAGAAACACTTTGACCACTAGAGGGAGCCCTGCTGCCATCAATACACTGCAATGATTACATTACATTTGAATAGTATGTCAGAACATATTTAAAAAAGGTAATGGTAAAGTATGTTTACATTTGTTTTGTCAAAGTGATAGTATGGCCATTTTTTTTTAAAGTCAGAATAGTATTTTTGAAATGTCAAAGTATAATAATGTCATTTTTCTCATTTCTCTTATAACTTGAACTTGTGCGCCTTGAAATCACTAAGACGTGCGTGTGTAGCATCAAAGGAAACTATTTCAATATACAAACTCTATGATGTTAGACATGTTATGTTGCAACTCCACCTTTAACACACAGAAAATCATGAAATCAGCACCGGTTTGCCCAGAATGCAGAATTTCAAGATTCACACCCCTTATTAGCTATGCGTGTGTGTGTGTGTGTGTGTGTGTGTGTGTGTGTGTGTGTGTGTGTGTGTGTGTGTATCTGAGTGTCTACATGTGTGTGTCTGTCTGTGTGTCACTGTTTGTTTGTGTGTGTGTGACGTATGTGTGTCTATCTGAGTGTGTGCATGTGTGTGACGGGATGTGTGTGTTTGCATGTGTGTGTCTGTCTGTGGGTGTGATTTGTATTGAGACATAACTCAGCACCATGAGGCCTTACAGACTCTCATACACATAGTGACTCTCGCTCACACACACACACACACACAGACACACACACACACACACACACACACACACACACACACACACACACACACACACACACACACACACACACACACACACACACACACACACACACACACACACACACACACACACAGCAGCCAGACAGTCTCCAGTAGCAGCGTTAACATTTCTAACGTTGAGTTACTGCCTGCTTTATCCTCCTCTGAGCGATGGAGGGTCTCCGGCCGTAGATTAAACTCCGTCCTGAACAAAGAGCTTTCTCACCGGAGAATAATCAACGATGAGATTCCCTTCAGCTCGGAGAGGGGGGGGGGGAGTAGTTCAGTATTTAACCCTTCAGTGTGTGTGAGGCTGATGTGACGGTTACCCACCAGACCATTAAAGGTTAAACACCGGGAGAGGGGCATTGATTGGACGCTCAGTGAGGGTTAACTGTGGTCACTTAGTCCTGACACACACACACACAAACTGTCCACAGGCCCTAATGAGTATAAACACTAGCAACGGTACATGTCACAGTAGAGGCAGACACATACTGATATACACCTGAACATCAGCAGAGGAGGGCCCCTTTAATTATAACAATGTTAAATATGGGTTATCTAATATCGGTAATAAGAAGCGGGTTCTACAGTAATCTGTCACCAGCTGAAACAAATGCAACGTTGTGTTCAGCTGGTGTTAATATGGAAATATATGAAGAGCAGCAGGAGTGTTTTTGGCTCAGCAGGTGAATTAGAGTTCAAGCTGAGAGCCGTGTGTGTGTGTGTGTGTGTGTGTGTGTGTGTGTGTGTGTGTGTGTGTGTGTGTGTGTGTGTGTGTGTGTGTGTGTGTGTGTGTGTGTGTGTGTGTGTGTGTGTGTGTGTGTGTGTGTGTGTGTGTGTGTGTGTGTGTGTGTGTGTGTGTGTGTGTGTGTGTGTGTGTGTGTGTGTGGGGTCAGAACATGAGATGAAGTTATGAAGCTGTCAGCTCATCTCTATTCCAGCCGAGTCCAGCAGACATGTGTTCAGACCTGCGCCGGTAATTACTCCTCCTCCTCCTCCTTCTCCTCACATCTTATTTCCTCTCCTCTGTCCTCTTCCCTTTACCTCTTCGTCTCTCCTCCTCTCCTCTCATTCCCTCTTGTCTCGTTCCCTGTCTTCCTTCTGTCTTTCTGTCCAGTTCCTCCATCTCTCCCAGCCTCTCCTCTTCACGTTTCTAGTCTGTCCTCTCATCTCTTTCCTCCTCTTCCTCTCCTCTTCCTCTTCTTCCTCACCTCTTTGGTTTCCTCCATTCCTTTCCCTCTTCATCACCGCTGTCTTCCTCCCTCAGCTAGGTTCTGATGTAAACACTGAGGGGTGTCTCTGTGCAGCTCAAGCCCTCTCTATGTCCCCTGCAGACAGCTGTCTATCAGAGGCTTGCTCTCCACGCACTTCTACATCCTGTTCTCCTTCCTCCGCCTGTCCATGACATCAATCCTGTGGGGTTGAATCGGCATTAAGGCTGTAACTCTGCATCTGAAACAAGCACTACGTCTGAAGCCAGTGAACACAGAGCTGAGTCTGAACCGATCCTTCGATGTCGGGCCTTTCAATTCATCCCAACTCAAGCTAGTGAGGAATCAGCTAACCCTGACTCAATCTCCTGCTCCTTACATCCCACCGTCTGTGTTTTATAGGGCTGTACCCGAATATCCGAATATTCGTTCGTTGGAGTACTATTCGGGTTTCAATTTCGTTATTCGGATATTCGTTTTTTTTTTTTCGAATGTATTGAACTCTCCAATATCAACGAAAGAGCTTGAGCCTCTTCGGGGGGTGCTAACACTTAACCATAAACGTTATCGTTTACTTTCTCCGTCTTTATATGTAGATATTACTTTTTCTCCATTAATCTCCGTCACGTTGTTTCCATAGCAACAACAACTTCCTCTCAAAAGCGCTAACTCTCCTTCAAAATAAAAGCATGTCCATACAAAATAGGAAGCCAAGCCAAATTACACTTAAGACATATACAACTGCAACGAAAGTAACAAACACAATGCGATATCCTTTTCAATTTCAAAGAACACACATTGGGTTACATTCACAAATAACTATAAAACAACAATACTGTAGAATAACAAAAAGAATGCCGTGAATAAACCGAAATACACGTGCCGAAGCGGTTCGCTGCTGATTACTACCGAATATCCGGAGCCCGAAAAATGTTATTCGGGACAGCCCTAGTGTTTTAATGTTCATTTTTGTTTTGTTTCATTGTTCTGTTTTGTTTTTGTATTTACATTTCCAGTTTACATGTTTTTATTTGATTGTATTTACTTAATGTGTCTTTAGGGTGACTCACAGCATCTGTCCAGGGACTACAGG
>NC_136912.1:94408993-94426493 GCF_949606895.1 Notothenia rossii
GACTCTTTAAAGTAGAGACACTACATACTGATATACACCTGAATATCAGCAGGAGAGGACTCTTTAAAGTAGAGACACTACATACTGATATACACCTGAACATCAGCAGGAGAGGACTCTTTAAAGTAGGGACACTACATACTGATATACACCTGAACATCAGCAGGAGAGGACTCTTTAAAGTAGAGACACTACATACTGATATACACCTGAACATCAGCAGGAGAGGACTCTTTAAAGTAGAGACACTACATACTGATATACACCTGAACATCAGCAGAAGAGGACTCTTTAAAGTAGAGACACTACATACTGATATACACCTGAACATCAGCAGGAGAGGACTCTTTAAAGTAGAGACACTACATACTGATATACACCTGAACGTCAGCAGGAGAGGACTCTTTAAAGTAGGGACACTACATACTGATATACACCTGAACATCAGCAGGAGAGGACTTTTTAAAGTAGAGACACTACATACTGATATGCACCTGAACATCAGCAGGAGAGGACTCTTTAAAGTAGGGACACTACATACTGATATACACCTGAACATCAGCAGGAGAGGACTCTTTAAAGTAGGGACACTACATACTGATATACACCTGAACATCAGCAGGAGAGGACTCTTTAAAGTAGGGACACTACATACTGATATACACCTGAATATCAGCAGGAGCGCACTCTTTAAAGTAGAGACACTACATACTGATATACACCTGAACATCAGCAGGAGAGGACTCTTTAAAGTAGAGACACATATAAAGAAATATAACCAAAAAACAAAGTGTCCTTCAGAATCCTTCTTTGTTATCGTATATTTTCAGGTGTATTTTTTCTGTAACTGGGAAGTTTGACCTCTCATCTGTTCAGAGGAGTTGAAAGTCTCACCCTGGTCGCGGGGCAGCAGCCCTCTGCTGTTGCTCCACTGCAGCTCGAAGATGTAGTAACAGACGAGATACTCCAGGTCCATCAGGACGAACACCAGAGAGTTCAGCTGGTCGGCCAGCCAGAAGTCTGCAAACTCCACCCGGTGGAACGGAGCCGTGAGCACCCGGAACTGAAGAGGAGGGAGAAAGTCGAGTCAGTCAAAGTCAACTGTTTGTCAATCTCAAAATATGTTTGTGCACACAGAAGGATCGAAATACTGTTTCCCACAGTCCCGAGGTATAAAAAAACTCACACATTAAAATGCAAGAACACTCAATAGTTTACAAAAAAAACACAAAATAACCGTTTCCTTCAGTAAGCAGGATATATATAAGACAAGAGGATGTATTGTCCATAGCAGCGGGAAAGTGACTGGTGCTGGGTGGGGAACATATTTATCCTTATTTATAATAACATTTTGTCACGGTGTTAGGTTTTGTGTTTATAGTTTCCTGTTTTGTTTTTAAATGTATTTTCTCCTGGTTTCTTACGTCCCTCCTGTGTGACGGTGTGATTGTGTTTCACCTCCCCTCCCCAGGTGGGCCGTGTGTCTTCATGACCTTGTGTGTATGTAGTGTTGCTTTCACTAGAGTTTCTTGTTGATTTGCAGTCAGTCCTCTCGGTCCTGTCCGTGCTCCCCGGTCTGTACATGTTTCTCTGTTACCATCTTTTACTTCTAATAAAGCTCGTCTTTTGTTTATATTCGTTTATATCTGCCTCCCTGTTTTTGCACTGCGTCTGGGTCCTGCATCCTTAGCCTCCAGTGCACACTTTAGTATAATTAGCTTTCTCCTGTTCCCTCTCACAATGTCATGTTTTACTGCTTTCTGTTCTCATGTTTCTTTGTATTTTCTCTTAATTCATGTGTTTTTTGTCATTTGTGTATTTATTTGTGTTTAATGCTTGTTTAAAATGTATTTGTAAAGAAACTATTGTTATTAAGTGTTTGAATCATACATCCTTCCAACACTTGAAGCTAATTAGAAACTATGAATTAGTGTGCAGTTCATCAGTTAAGCCCCTGTCACAGTGTCCCAAAATGTACACCCGATGGACACACGAATACGAACCACACACGAAGGCAACATTTACATTACATTTAAGAAATACAACTGCAACGAAAGTAACACAAACGATTATGTTAAAGTATTATGATACTGTACTGATATTTTCAGACTTTGTTCTTTACTTTCTCCGTCTTTATGTGTAGAAGATATTACGTTTTCTCCGTAATGTTGTTTCCATAGCAACAACAACTTCCTGTCAACTTGCCTTCAAAATAATATATTATATCCTTTTCAGTTTCACAGAACACAAATTGGGTTATTTACATAATATGTTTACATGATTTTGTTGTGCAATAAAACAACCAGATGGACACACGATTAAGGAAAAGTTCAAATTCGGCTCTGATCGTAGCAACATCGGGACATTCGTGAGGGCATCTTAAGACATCGTATGACCGCCGGTGGAGTTTCTCAGGCTCCGACAGCAACTTCGTGAGCGGTGGGAAAATCTTTGGCATGCCAAAAATTTGCCGAAGGACCTTGCGAAGGTTCATTTTCGTGTTGAATTCGGGTGTAAATGTTGCCCTTCGTAAGGCCAGCGTGAGGGCATCTTGTTATCATCGGTGCCATCGGGCATTCGCCCCGATCAGAGTGAGGGCGAATGCCCGATGGCACCGATGATAACAAGATGCCCTCACGATTTGACAAGATGCCCTCACGAGTGCCTTACGAAGTTGCCGCTCACGAAGTTGCTACCGGAGCCTGAGAAACTCCATCGGCGGTCATACGATGGCTTAAGATGCCCTCACGAATGTCCCGATGTTGTTACGATCAGAGCCGAATTTGAACATTTCCTTTATCGTGTGTCCATCGGGTGTCAATTTCTGGACAGTGTGACAGGGGCTTAAAGAAGGGTAAGGCGTGCAACAACCTCCTTTAATGATCAGTAACACATGAGAGGATCCAGCCTCCTGCAGGACGCCCTGCTATGTGTCTCTATGTGTGTGTCTCTCTATGTGTGTCTCTATGTGTGTGTCTCTATGTGTGTGTCTATGTGTGTGTCTCTATGTGTGTCTCTATGTGTGTGTCTCTATGTGTGTGTCTCTATGTGTGTGTCTATGTGTGTGTCTATGTGTGTGTCTCTATGTGTGTGTCTCTATGTGTGTGTCTCTATGTGTGTCTCTATGTGTGTGTCTCTATGTGTGTGTCTCTATGTGTGTGTGTCTATGTGTGTGTCTATGTGTGTGTCTCTATGTGTGTCTCTATGTGTGTGTCTCTATGTGTGTGTCTCTATGTGTGTCTCTATGTGTGTGTCTCTATGTGTGTGTCTATGTGTGTGTCTCTATGTGTGTGTCTCTATGTGTGTGTCTCTATGTGTGTGTCTATGTGTGTGTCTCTATGTGTGTGTCTCTATGTGTGTCTCTATGTGTGTGTCTCTATGTTTGTGTCTATGTGTGTGTCTCTATGTGTGTGTCTCTATGTGTGTGTCTATGTGTGTGTCCATGTGTGTGTCTCTATGTGTGTGTCTCTACGTGTGTGTCTCTATGTGTGTGTCCATGTGTGTGTCTCTATGTGTGTCTCTATGTGTGTGTCTCTATGTGTGTGTCTATGTGTGTCTCTATGTGTGTCTCTATGTGTGTGTCTCTACGTGTGTCTCTATGTGTGTGTCTCTACGTGTGTCTCTATGTGTGTGTCTCTACGTGTGTGTCTCTATGTGTGTATCTCTATGTGTGTGTCTCTATGTGTGTGTCTATGTGTGTGTCTCTATGTGTGTGTCTCTACGTGTGTGTCTCTATGTGTGTCTCTATGTGTGTGTCTCTATGTGTGTGTCTCTATGTGTGTGTCTCTATGTGTGTGTCTATGTGTGTGTCTCTATGTGTGTGTCTCTATGTGTGTCTCTATGTGTGTGTCTCTATGTGTGTGTCTCTACGTGTGTGTCTCTATGTGTGTGTCTCTATGTGTGTGTCCATGTGTGTGTCTCTATGTGTGTGTCTCTATGTGTGTGTGTCTCTACGTGTGTGTCTATGTGTGTGTGCCTCTACGTGTGTGTCTCTACGTGTGTGTCTATGTGTGTGTGTCTCTAGGTGTGTGTCTCTATGTGTGTGTCTCTACGTGTGTGTCTCTATGTGTGTATCTCTATGTGTGTATCTCTATGTGTGTGTCTCTACGTGTGTGTCTCTATGTGTGTCTCTATGTGTGTGTCTCTATGTGTGTGTCTATGTGTGTGTCTCTATGTGTGTCTCTATGTGTGTGTCTCTACGTGTGTGTCTATGTGTGTGTCCATGTGTGTGTCTATGTGTGTGTCTCTACGTGTGTGTCTATGTGTGTGTCTCTATGTGTGTCTCTATGTGTGTGTCCATGTGTGTGTCTCTATGTGTGTGTCTCTACGTGTGTGTCTCTATGTGTGTGTCTCTATGTGTGTGTCTCTATGTGTGTGTCTCTACGTGTGTGTCTTCATGTGTGTGTCTCTACACAAACACAGGGTGTGTATCGTGCTCTCATGTTATTTGGGATTTGACTTTTGGCAGCAGCCGTTATTGACCGAGCTTTGTAAAATGATCTGTTTCCATTCCCCCCCTCAGGCCACATGTGACATTCAGGAGCCACTGCCCGCCTCTCACCATTCAAACACTTCTGGAAATGTCAGAGAAAATGGATATTTTTTCTCTTCTACATATCCACCCATTACCCATCTCTCTCCACCTGTCAATCAGAGGCTGCATTGATCTACACTGCATCTGTGTCTCAAGGCTAAGTCCTCTGCAGAGCTGGAGGGTTTTCATTCCTTCAGCAGACAGCAGTAATCTGCAGTTTGTCCTATAATGAAATCTCTGTCCTCTGTCTGGTGTTTATGATCAGAAGAAATAAGCACACCTGGCATGAACGCATTTTAAAGCACCGCTCGAAACAACAGCAGATTGTTTCATCGGATAATGAACATTGCTTCTAAAGTGTCGTAATGAAAGGCATATTTACATTGGGACAGCGGCACAATATGACAACAAGGTAAGTTATAAATTGCAATAGGAGACACATATAACCCTTAATTGTTTTCCTAGGCCTCAGTGATGAGATTTTAATATCCTGACCTGTACCCTTTGAACTTTGTCAATACCAATTATTTTTAGTACCTATTTTGGTATTTCTTTCTTTAAGTGTATTCAAATGCTTAATATTCCGTGAATCTGTACAACCAACGCTTAAAGATTCTGAAAGCCAATAACAATAAATAATTGTAATAAAAATGTGGTATTGAATAGATAGACATATACGATAAGATTCAATAGGATACGATCTGACACGATACAATATGAAGCTACACTATACGATCCGATACCATACGATAGAATACGATATGATACGAAATGATAAGAAATGATACGATGCATTACGATATATTCTGAAATGTTACAATATGATAGGAGACCAGAAGAGGCGATACGCAACCATCTGATACGTTACGATATGATGTGATACGATTGATACAATTTGGTACGATACGACATAAAACGATACCATACTATAAGATGGACTTTTATTAATCCCTCGTGGGGAAATTGTTTCTCTGCATTTGACCCATCCTAGTGTTAGGAGCAGTGTGCTGCCATTTTGAACGGTGCCCGGGGAGCAGTGTAGGTACCGGTGCCTTGCTCAGGGACACCTCTGTAGCACTTGGTCTTGCCGGGACTTGAACTAGTGACCTTCCAGTTGCCAAGCCAACTCCCTATACGATACTAACTGGAACAATACGACAGAAAACGATACGATACTATCTGATACTATACTGTACAATGTGATATGACACAATTCGATACAAAATCTGATTGAATGCTATACAATCTGATCATAACACAACATCAAAATAACTGAAGACAACATGTTCAAGACCCCCTTTAACGTCCATTTGATCTGGGATTTAACCCTTTATATATACAGTCTCTGATTGAACCCTGTATTTGTTCTCAGATTGATCAGTCGGACAGGATACGACTCCTTTAGGGATTGTGTTCGACGGCCTTGAAAAAGAAACAGCTCCTATCAGCTTTTACGATTACTGAGAGCCAATAAAAACTGAGTATGATTATGAGGCCGCATGAGTGGAGGAGGGCTGAGGGAGCGATATTCTGAGGACTGTGGGGAGTTGTAAAGGGAAGGACAAGAATACGAGGAGGGGGGAGGAAGAGGAGGAAGAGGAAGAGGAGGAGGAAGAGGAGCTCAGGGCATCAGCATACTGATAGATCTGTGCCTGTAATGATTGCACAGTCACAACCCTCCACCTCCCCTGGGACGAGGCTGCTTTCTATTATCTCTCAACCCTCTGCCCTCTGTCTCACTACCCCCCCTCCACACACACACACACACACACACACACACACACACACACACACACACACACACACACACACACACACACACACACACACACACACACACACACACACACACACACACACACACACACCCTGCAGCTCGGCTTAGACAAAGAACAGTCACACAGGAGGGTTTTGTAAACATGAGGCTTGAGATACATATCTGAATTTTACATGCGTTCATTGTGTTTGATAAAGATACAAACACACGCACACACGCACACACACACACACACACACACACACACACACACACACACACACACACGCACACGCACACTCACACTCACACACACACACACACACACACACACACACACACACACACACACACACACACACACACACACACACACACACACAGACACACACACACACGCACACACACACACACACACGCACACACACACACACACACACACACACACACACACACACACACACACACACACACACGCACACACACACACACACACACACACACACACAAATTGTGTCAGCAGCAGAGTGCAGCAGCTCGAAAACAAGATAACAGGACACATGTATCTCCAGTAATTGTTTTCTGGGGCCTTAGTGACCAATTGTAATATCTTTTAATCTAACATACTAATTAAACTCTGTGACAGAAATGATCTTTTTTGGTGTAAATATTTTTTAATGCTTGTTTTGTTTTAGGAGTATCTTTAAATGCTTCATATCCCTAACAATTAACACCGTAATAGATAAAAGGATTCATCAAATTTCACAAATCAAACACAAACATAATGATCTTAGATATTTCTTACGTAGACTTTCTTATCTCTTGAATGAGTTTCTGCAAAACGCCCTAATACAGTTTTGTGTTATGGAATATGGAGAAAGAGAATTGATGCTGATCGTGGTTTTTTTACACTGTATACCCTTTTTTAAAATGGGATAGTCGTATGATAATTGGTGAAGTTTTCAGTCAGTTATTTGAGCGTTTAAAAGGTGGAAATATGACTTGGTTATAGGGATGTAACGATATATCGAACATCGCGATATCACGGTAAATAAATGTCTCAATACCGTCGTGAGACTGACAAAATATACCGCGATTTTTTTTTTTTTTTAATAATCTTTTTTTTTTTTTAAACCTTTATTCAACCAGATGGTCCCATTGAGATCATCAATCTCTTTTTCAAGGGCGACCTGTCCAACATGGTAGCAAGTAGGTTATAACATGAACATAAAACAACAGATAACACAAAAGGACATGGTATCTACAGGGCTACATTTACACACCTAGAGACATTGACAAGTACCAACAGTATATTTATATCTCGCCCTGTCAATAAGCCTCACCTTCTTGGCAACAACTGTATTGTTTTTGAAGTGGTGGAGAGACAATGCACAGTTTTACCCACTGCTGTCACCCATGGCCGAAGCATATCTCTCTGTCCCAGCAACATCAGTACCAAGCAAGAGAGTTTTTTCCACAGCAGGGGATTTTGTAAACGCCCAAACATCCCAGCTTCTACCTGGAAATGTGGACATGCTCATATTCCTAAAAGATAACCTTGATGATGCTGAGTGAGTGAGTTAGAGTTGAGTTACTTGAAAAACTAAAGTGAAACTTGATTTATTCTATTGCAAGGTCTGATTATTATATTGTTGACACTTTAAAATACTACTATCCTACTAAAATGCTGTACAAATCAGATTTATTATTTAATAAAGAAAAAAAATTCAAGTAAAAAAAAAAAAAAAAAAAAAATTCACATTTTTTTCCTTTATTTTTCAATATCGCGATAAATATCGTACCGTGGACTTTTTATCGCGATGTTATCGTACCGTGAGTTTTTGGTATCGTTACATCCCTAGGTAAAAAACATTATCTGATTAAAAAGTGGGGTTACTTTTGTTTGAGTTGTTTTGTCTGTGCTGCAATTCAAATGTACTCCGTGTTATTACCATATGCAAATCTCCAGCCCACACTGATCTGTTATCTCACATTGTCTCATCTTGTTTGCATTTATTTTGGCATGGCAGTCCTATAAAAAGCCTGTTTACATCTGACTCAGCAATTCCCCTTTGTGTATCCATTAACCCTGACAGTTTGGCTCAGCCTTAATTAAATCCTTCCTTTTAAAAAAACACCACGGCCATAGAATTGAATTACGCTGCGATACATGATCGTGTGTTTTGCACTGACCAGCAGCTTGAGGAGCCAGAAGCGAGACTTGTAGTATCCGGTCTTGAAGGGGTTGATGAGGAAGAGCAGCATGAAGCCGTAGAGGATGAGCGGGTTGATCTGCATGGGGAGGTAAGTGTAGTCGGAGTAGAGGCAGGAGAGGATGCTGAGGCACCACAACACTCCCAGGAAACCCGCAATCTGCACAGAAACAAGAGAGAGAGGCATTAGGAGACAGCTGTTTTTGATTGAAGACACATAGAAAATACATTCGGCACATTGAGGTTAGATTGAGCAGCTCAAAGGTAGTGTTCAGCTTAGTCTCTACTGTTGCAACCAAAACAGACCATGTAGCCAAAATGTAAGAGAGTGTTGTACAGACTACAAACGGGACAAAACTAATATCAATAATACATAAATAAATACAAAAGAATAATAACAAAACAATGGAAAGACAAAAAATAAATGTGAGGGAATATTTCTGTCTTTACTCCTAGACATTTAACTTTATTCTGTGTGTTGACATTTACGACCATCCCTGCTTCTAATCTCCCGTAAGGAATGTGTTAATGCAGTCGTATGTTGATACTAGGTTTTATGGCCTGAGCTGCCGGACACAAAGGAGTTTATGACTGTGAGAACGTTGGCTTTCTAAGCTCCACAGATGTAAGAGACATCTCCTGTGTCTCCAGATGTTTACGCCCATCCCCAGGATTTGACGTCTCTGTAAACGAGTTAAAAGGTCTACCAAGATGTGAGGCTGATCAGATTTGACATGGCAACCCACCCGTGCAGTCAGAACCTTTGACTGTGTGACTTGTGATGTGAATTTCTCCGGCCGATGCTTGTATTAAATATCAGTGTTTGACATCAGAACTCCTGCTCGTCCCGTGTCTCCTTCATGAGTCGGTGACTCCCACTGCATTGCTACACAGAAGTTTCCTCCACAATAAATAATAATAATAATACATGACACTTATATAGCGCTTTTCTAAAGACTCAAAGACGCTTATCATCACAATTAACAAGGCAATCTGAATAATGATATGCAAACCATGTTGTGATTTGTTATTCCAGAGTATAAATCAAACCCTGTGGACATTCGGTATGTTCAGCTGAATGGAATCAAATCTGCATATTTCAGAAAATGCATGATCACTCATTTTTAACTGAAAAACAAAGTGGTTTCTTTTCACTACAGAGTTCAAATCAGATGCTTCACAACGGACTTTTGTTTTTGTTTAAACGAATAGAGGACTAGCTCTTCTCACAAGCCCCTCCCCCTTATACATAAACCATTTTCAATTCAAATATAATAAACAAAAAGAAACAAATTCATCTAGTCGATACGGAATGTGAGAAAATGTATCTTTGTGATTCAATCTTTTACTTTATGTCAGAGTAAAAAACGTTCCAGTCCTGACCTCGAACAGGTGCTGGTGTGAAAGGTTGTTTCGGGGGTTGATCTCGAAGATGAGCACGTGGTTGACTCCGGCCTGCCGCCATCCGTAAGTGTTGATGCCCAACAGGAAGAGGAACTGGATCAACAGGAAGCCGCCGCGGTAGATACGCACCAGAGGCCAAATGTTCTCAAAGCGTACGAACACAGCACCTGAAAAAACACAGAGGATGCTTTCATTTGATATATCTCAAACCCTGAAAAGAGTCAGCATTTCATCACTTCCTGTTCTATCCTGAAATAAGGTCTGTGGTTAACACAAGCTGAGGAGATTTTAATTCTACAACTTGAAATACGTCACTAAATACCCCACTGGTGAATTAAAAAACGTTGGTTGCTAAAATAGTGTCTGAATGAGACGACTAAACAAAGTCATGCCAAACATTAGCCTCCTTTAGCTTAGCGGTGGTGGCGTGAAGTCATGTGACCGTGCTGTAGTTCCTTTATAGCCCAACATTAGCCACCATTAGCTTAGCGGTGGTGACGTGAAGTCATGTGACCGTGCTGTAGTTCCTTTATAGCCCAACATTAGCTGCCTTTAGCTTAGCGGTGGTGGCGTGAAGTCATGTGACCGTGCTGTAGTTCCTTTATAGCCCAACATTAGCCTCCTTTAGCTTAGCGGTGGTGACGTGAAGTCATGTGACCGTGCTGTAGTTCCTTTATAGCCAAACATTAGCCACCTTTAGCTTAGCGGTGGTGACGTGAAGTCATGTGACCTTGCTGTAGTTCCTTTATAGCCTAACGTTAGCTTTTTACTTCAGAAATCATAAAGTGGTGTTAATATGTGGAGAGTATCCTGCTGAACGTGTAAGCATCATAAACGTTTGTTTGCCACGGATATTATTTTCTGCAATAATCCAAAATCACATGGAGAAATCCCATTGTCTCTTTATAGGGTGATGCTGCCTTCAGGGTCGGCCTAAACATATACGTCACAGCACCACAGGATTTCCTTCTTTTAAAAAATCTAACATTTTATAAGTTAATGAATGTCAACGAGATTTTTGCTCACCGGAGAGAATGAAGGCGATGGCGAGGATGATGAAGAAGCCGCAGTACAGTCCAACACGAAAGGTGGTCCAGGCCAGAGCGGGCTGCAGCAGGAAGAGAGGAAACACAGACATTAATAATGGAAAAGACATCAAATAATAACACCTAATGTATTGTATTTTACATATAAACACATTATTATGCAACTACAACTCTTCCTCAAACATATATCCATATAGAGCTGCTTTTATCTGCTTGATTATATGTATATTATACACACGCCTGCAGGGTGGACGTAGAGATCAATAGTCACAAAGCACATATATTTCAGAGCTGACAGTAATTAATGCATTAATAACAGTAGATATTACATATGGAGGTAAAGTGCCACTAGCTTCTGAAAGATATCCTGTTCAACATTAAGAAGGCACTTATAAAATCAATGAAAGCCTCTTATGGTTTCTCCTTCTCTCCATCTCCATCCCTCTCAAAACAAACCTCTCACCTTCTGTTTTCAACCTTTACTCACCAGCAGCGTCTTAAAAACAACGATACAGGGAGACTCAGATTGCAACGTTAGGATATTCAGAGACATGGAGAGCATACCGAGCTCTTTTATAACTATCCAGTAACAGATGGAGACTATTAATGTCATGATGAGAGTGACAAATACGACTTTTTTTTTTTGGTGTATTGCTTCAGTTACCTAATAGATGAGAGTAACACACTTTTGGGGGAAAACATTCGCTGTCATTTGAATGGCGCTAAATAAAGATTCTGAAGTGATCTGAAGGGATAGTGGTGGTCTAATTCTAATGGATAGTGAGGTGAGGTGAAGATCGGAAGGTTGTGAGTTCAAATCCCGCCAGGAACACCACCACTAGTGTGCCCTTGAGTAAGGCACTTAGCCCTCAGTCACTCCAGGGAGCATGTCCCTCTAATTGGTAATAAAAGCGTCAGCTAAATTAAATGTAATGAAGTTTTCAACAATCAAACCGCGCTTTTTTTAAACTACACTGAACAAAAACATAAACGCAACACTTTTGTTTTTGCTCCCATTTTTCATGAGATGAACTCAAAGATCCAAAACGTTTTCTAAATACACAAAATAACCATTTCTCTCAAATATTGTTCACAAATCTGAAAAAATCTGTGACAGTGAGCACTTCTCCTTTGCCGAGATAATCCATCCCACCTCACAGGTGTGGCATATCAAGATGCTGATTAGACAGCATGATTATTGCACAGGTGTGCCTTAGGCTGGCCACAATAAAAGGCCACTCTGAAACGTGCAGTTTTGCTTTATTGGGGGGGTCTGGGGGGGTCCGAAAACCAGTCAGTATCTGGTGTGAGGGGTAGGGTTAGGGTTAGGGTTAGGGTAATGTTGTGAATCGAGTGGCCCATGGTGGTGGTGGGGTTATGGTATGGGCAGGCGTATGTTATGGAGGATGAACACAGGCCACTCGATTCACAACATTACCCTAACCCTAACCCTAACCCTAACCCTCACACCAGATACTGACTGGTTTTCGGACCCCCCCAGACCCCCCCAATAAAGCAAAACTGCACGTTTCAGAGTGGCCTTTTATTGTGGCCAGCCTAAGGCACACCTGTGCAATAATCATGCTGTCTAATCAGCATCTTGATATGCCTCACCTGTGAGTTGGGATGGATTATCTCGGCAAAGGAGAAGTGCTCACTATCACACATTTTTTCAGATTTGTGAACAATATTTGAGAGAAATGGTTATTTTGTGTATGTAGAAAATGTTTTAGATCTTTGAGTTCATCTCATGAAAAATGGGAATTGTTGCGTTTATATTTTTGTTCAGTGTACAAGAAGCCCAATGATGATGGTCAGACAGACAAACTATTCGAAAAGGTCCCTGGAGATCAATGATCTGCGTCGATTTTTGGTTTAATTTAAATAAATAGGGAAATGATGACGAGTGGCAGGCAGCAGACTGACACTGAAACTGACATTTCTGAGTTTCTTTTACTGTCCTTTTTTCTGTAGAGGAAGCAAATAAACCGTAACTCTGGATTTATTTGTTGTTTGAGGTGCAATATATGATTCAGCAGCTTTAAGACATGAAGACACTATTATTTTCAGCTTCGCTCTGATGCAGAACTGTCCCCCTAAAGTGGGCGTGGCCATAGATTCGCCAGGAAGTGACGTAGGTGTTCCCTATTGATTCAAATTAAGCTATAAATCAACACAGATGATGGATGGACATTTTTGTAACAGTTTCCATGTCTGACCATCGCAATTGGGTTTCTTGTAGATTCAAAAATTGTCTTAATTTTTTTATGTGATTGCTGAAAACTTTTGAATCTGTAGTGTGTTTTCCCCCAAAAGTGGACGGGGGCAGTCATTTCTCCAGGAAGTGACGCATGTGTTACTCTCCTCTATTGCAGCATCCCGGCCTACTTGTAAATGAGCCGAATGACACACAGAAAGATGGCGGATAGTACTTCCTGTTGTGTATCAGCTGAACTGACCTGAGCCGCCCCCAGAGGAGGAACTCTGAGCCTCTTCATGGCCTTCTGACGGTCGCCTCCCTCCAGCTCTGTGGTCACGATAGTCTGCAAACACACACAACAACATATCATGAGTTTATCTGTGTTTAATAGTGTGTGTGTGTGTGTGTGTGTGTGTGTGTGTGTGTGTGTGTGTGTGTGTGTGTGTGTGTGTGTGTGTGTGTGTGTGTGTGTGTGTGTGTGCACCTCTGTCTCTGAGATGAGCTGAGTGATCTTCTTGCAGGTGTAGAAAGGCGCCACCTCCACATGAGCCACGCGCCAGTCGGCCCCGCGGGTGGTGTCCAGGATCTTATCGTGCTTCTTCAGGATCTTACGGAAACCTGTGAAGTTCAGGTTCTGTGGACGACAACGAAGATTCAACGGTTAGAAACTCACTCAGAGATAGGAGGGTTTATTTCATTTCCGACCAGGCGGGAACAATACACTAACTAAACAAAGCCCTGTATGCTTTTTAGGGATTTCCGGTTTCCTGTAGTGTGTTTTATAGGTTTTAGTGCAAGTAAAATCTCTGTGTTCCCTCCAGATTAGGGACTCTTTAAAGTAGAGACATTACATACTGATATACACCTGAACATCAGCAGGAGAGGACTCTTTAAAGTAGAGACACTACATACTGATATACACCTGAACATCAGCAGGAGAGGACTCTTTAAAGTAGAGACACTACATACTGACATACACCTGAACATCAGCAGGAGAGGACTCTTTAAAGTAGAGACACTACATACTGATATACACCTGAACATCAGCAGGAGAGGACTCTTTAAAGTAGAGACACTACATACTGATATACACCTGAACATCAGCAGGAGAGGACTCTTTAAAGTAGAGACACTACATACTGACATACACCTGAACATCAGCAGGAGAGGACTCTTTAAAGTAGAGACACTACATACTGATATACACCTGAATATCAGCAGGAGAGGACTCTTTAAAGTAGAGACACTACATACTGACATACACCTGAACATCAGCAGGAGAGGACTCTTTAAAGTAGAGACACTACATACTGATATACACCTGAACATCAGCAGGAGAGGACTCTTTAAAGTAGAGACACTACATACTGATATACACCTGAACATCAGCAGGAGAGGACTCTTTAAAGTAGAGACACTACATACTGACATACACCTGAACATCAGCAGGAGAGGACTCTTTAAAGTAGAGACACTACATACTGATATACACCTGAACATCAGCAGGAGAGGACTCTTTAAAGTAGAGACACTACATACTGATATACACCTGAACATCAGCAGGAGAGGACTCTTTAAAGTAGAGACACTACATACTGATATACACCTGAACATCAGCAGGAGAGGACTCTTTAAAGTAGAGACACTACACACTGATATACACCTGAACATCAGCAGGAGAGGACTCTTTAAAGTAGAGACACTACATACTGATATACACCTGAACATCAGCAGGAGAGGACTCTTTAAAGTAGAGACACTACATACTGATATACACCTGAACATCAGCAGGAGAGGACTCTTTAAAGTAGAGACACTACATACTGATATACACCTGAACATCAGCAGGAGAGGACTCTTTAAAGTAGAGACACTACATACTGATATACACCTGAACATCAGCAGGAGAGGACTCTTTAAAGTAGAGACACTACATACTGATATACACCTGAACATCAGCAGGAGAGGACTCTTTAAAGTAGAGACACTACATACTGATATACACCTGAACATCAGCAGGAGAGGACTCTTTAAAGTAGAGACACTACATACTGATATACACCTGAACATCAGCAGGAGAGGACTCTTTAAAGTAGAGACACTACATACTGATATACACCTGAACATCAGCAGGAGAGGACTCTTTAAAATAGAGACACTACATACTGATATACACCTGAACATCAGCAGGAGAGGACTCTTTAAAGTAGAGACACTACATACTGATATACACCTGAACATCAGCAGGAGAGGACTCTTTAAAGTAGAGACACTACATACTGATATACACCTGAACATCAGCAGGAGAGGACTCTTTAAAGTAGAGACACTACATACTGACATACACCTGAACATCAGCAGGAGAGGACTCTTTAAAGTAGAGACACTACATACTGATATACACCTGAATATCAGCAGGAGAGGACTCTTTAAAGTAGAGACACTACATACTGACATACACCTGAACATCAGCAGGAGAGGACTCTTTAAAGTAGAGACACTACATACTGATATACACCTGAACATCAGCAGGAGAGGACTCTTTAAAGTAGAGACACTACATACTGATATACACCTGAACATCAGCAGGAGAGGACTCTTTAAAGTAGAGACACTACATACTGACATACACCTGAACATCAGCAGGAGAGGACTCTTTAAAGTAGAGACACTACATACTGATATACACCTGAACATCAGCAGGAGAGGACTCTTTAAAGTAGAGACACTACATACTGATATACACCTGAACATCAGCAGGAGAGGACTCTTTAAAGTAGAGACACTACATACTGATATACACCTGAACATCAGCAGGAGAGGACTCTTTAAAGTAGAGACACTACACACTGATATACACCTGAACATCAGCAGGAGAGGACTCTTTAAAGTAGAGACACTACATACTGATATACACCTGAACATCAGCAGGAGAGGACTCTTTAAAGTAGAGACACTACATACTGATATACACCTGAACATCAGCAGGAGAGGACTCTTTAAAGTAGAGACACTACATACTGATATACACCTGAACATCAGCAGGAGAGGACTCTTTAAAGTAGAGACACTACATACTGATATACACCTGAACATCAGCAGGAGAGGACTCTTTAAAGTAGAGACACTACATACTGATATACACCTGAACATCAGCAGGAGAGGACTCTTTAAAGTAGAGACACTACATACTGATATACACCTGAACATCAGCAGGAGAGGACTCTTTAAAGTAGAGACACTACATACTGATATACACCTGAACATCAGCAGGAGAGGACTCTTTAAAGTAGAGACACTACATACTGATATACACCTGAACATCAGCAGGAGAGGACTCTTTAAAATAGAGACACTACATACTGATATACACCTGAACATCAGCAGGAGAGGACTCTTTAAAGTAGAGACACTACATACTGATATACACCTGAACATCAGCAGGAGAGGACTCTTTAAAGTAGAGACACTACATACTGATATACACCTGAACATCAGCAGGAGAGGACTCTTTAAAGTAGAGACACTACACACTGATATACACCTGAACATCAGCAGGAGAGGACTCTTTAAAGTAGAGACACTACATACTGATATACACCTGAACATCAGCAGGAGAGGACTCTTTAAAGTAGAGACACTACATACTGATATACACCTGAACATCAGCAGGAGAGGACTCTTTAAAGTAGAGACACTACATACTGATATACACCTGAACATCAGCAGGAGAGGACTCTTTAAAGTAGAGACACTACATACTGATATACAGGACTGTCTCAGAAAATTAGAATATTGTGATAAAGGTCTTTATTTTCTGTAATGCAATTAAAAAAACAAAAATGTCATACATTCTGGATTCATTACAAATCAACTGAAATATTGCAAGCCTTTTATTATTTTAATATTCCTGATTATGGCATACAGCTTAAGAAAACTCAAAAATCCTATCTCAAAAAATTAGAATAGTTCCTCAGACCAAGTAAAAAAAAAAGATTTATAACAGCAAAACACAATCAAACATTTGAAAATGTCCATTAATGCACTCAGTACTTGGTTGGGAATCCTTTTGCACGGATTACTGCATCAATGCGGCGTGGCATGGAGGCAATCAGCCTGTGGCATTGCTGAGGTGTTATGGATGCCCAGGATGCTTCAATAGCGGCCTTTAGCTCATTAGCATTGTTGGGTCTGGTGTCTTTCAGCTTCTTCTTCACAATACCCCACATATTCTCTATGGGGTTCAGGTCAGGGGAATTTGCAGGCCAATCGAGGACAGTAATGCCATGGTCAGTACACCAGTTACTGGTGGTTTTGGCACTGTGGGCAGGTGCCAGATCATGCTGG
>NC_136912.1:94433993-94453092 GCF_949606895.1 Notothenia rossii
GGGGCCGAAATTAAATCTACCAAGGGCCTGGTTTGGCCCCCGGGCCTTGAGTTTGACATGTGTGGTCTAAACGCTGCACGTCTTTTTTCAGTACATAATAAGTAATACAACAGCTAGAAAATGTAGATAAAGTGAAGACATGTTAGTGTCTAAATGTTGAATAAAGAGAGCAGTGTGTGTGCAGGGTAAAGGGGATCCAGTAGTGATACGGAAGCGGTGGCGATTATATAAAGTGAGGCCTGACTGGATGCAGAGGTTTTTCACACACACACACACACACACACACACACACACACACACACACACACACACACACACACACACACACACACACACACACACACACACACACACACACACACACACACACACACACACACACACACACACACCTGCAGCAGTGTGTGTAAGCGCTGTGATGAAAAGGTGAGAGAAACTTTAAAGCCCAACAGCTTTACAAGAAAAAAAACGAGAAACCGCCTCCACCAGCCGTGAAGATAATCAATTATGAGTTAATTAAACTGCGCTGTGCAGGAGAAACACGGTGAGGTGTTCTGTGGAAGGACAAATCATAAAGGAACTTAAAAGATCCTGCAGCAGACGCACGAGACAAAACACCCTTCACTCATTGTTAGATAAGGAATCTAAGAAGCGCCCATTAAACATCCAAACAGGTTCATTCATTACGGTGAATACAAATGGAGGACATTATGGGAGAAGTCTGTCGAGAAGAACAAACATCCACTTAGCATCAGCAGTGACCTCGCAGTACAACGATTATTGTACGAGAAAGGAGAGCAACCATTCAGAAAGACTTTAATCCTGCATGTAGGAGCTCAAAGCCACTTAAATACAGAGCAAGAGAAGAAGAAAAGAACAGATTATATAGGAAGACGATAAAGCTACTGCAAGAGGAGGTGAAAGAAATGTAGACGGATGTGAAAAACGTGAAGGTCGATTGCTTTTGTCAAATGGTAATCATTTAAAAATATAGTCTTATACTCTGATTGCCCTTTGCTCTGTTGAATTGTATTTGTAGTCTTGTATGTGTTAAACAGAGACATATGTTTAGGGTTTATAGGTGGATTAGCAAATGGGTAAGAACTAGGGGGTTTTATGGTTTGATGATGGGATGTTTACAAATGTCTACAATTATTTATGGGACCAGTTGGCTGTTTCCTGTCATGAATATGTAGCGGGACTGTAAGCTGTGTTCTGGGGGCAGAAGTTCTTTATCCTAAGTAGCTCTGTTCCTGCATTTGAGATCGATTTCAATTGTATTACTTTAGTTCAGCCAGACAACTCACGTGTTTCTTAATATGTTTATTAGAAGCAGCATATAGTTTGAGTTTGGAGTCTAGGCTCGGGCCTCATCGCTCCACAGATTTACAAAGAACATTGAGTGATGATTAGATTAATATCCCCCCCGAGCCTACAGGTGGAAGCTGGGGAGGAAGCTGGGGTGGAAGCTGGGGAGGAAGCTGGGGTGGAGCTGGGATGGAAGCTGGGGTGGAAGCTGGGGAGGAAGCTGGCGTGGAAGCTGGGGAGGAAGCTGGGGTGGAAGCTGGGGTGGAGCTGGGGTGGAGCTGGGGTGGAAGCTGGCGTGGAAGCTGGGGTGGAAGCTGGGGTGGAAGCTGGGGTGGAAGCTGGGGAGGAAGCTGGGGTGGAAGCTGGGGTGGAAGCTGGGGTGGAGCTGGGGTGGAAGCTGGGGTGGAAGCTGGGGTGGAAGCTGGGGAGGAAGCTGGGGTGGAAGCTGGGGTGGAAGCTGGGGTGGAAGCTGGGGTGGAAGCTGGGAAGGAAGCTGGGGTGGAAGCTGTGGTGGTGGGGTGGAAGCTGGGGTGGTGGGGTGGAAGCTGGGGAGGAAGCTGGGGTGGAAGCTGGGATGGAAGCTGGGGTGGAAGCTGGGGTGGAAGCTGGGGTGGAAGGTGGGGTGGAAGCTGGGGTAGAAGCTGTGGTGGTGGGGTGGAAGCTGGGGAGGAAGCTGGGGTGGTGATGGGGTGGAAGCTGTGGTGGTGGGGTGGAAGCTGGGGAGGAAGCTGGGATGGAAGCTGGGGTGGAAGCTGGGGTGGAAGCTGGGGTGGAGCTGGGATGGAAGCTGGGGTGGAAGTTGGGGTGGAAGTTGGGGAGGAAGCTGGGGTGGACGCTGGGGTGGAGCTGGGATGGAAGCTGGGGTGGAAGTTGGGGTGGAAGTTGGGGAGGAAGCTGGGGTGGAAACTGGGGTGGAAGCTGGGGTGGAAGCTGGGGTGGTGGGGGGGAAGCTGTGGTGGTGGGGTGGAAGCTGTGGTGGTGGGGGGGAAGCTGGGGAGGAAGCTGGGGTGGAAGCTGTGGTGGTGGTGGGGTGGAAGCTGTGGTGGTGGGGTGGAAGCTGGGGAGGAAGCTGGGGTGGAAGCTTGGGAGGAAGCTGGGGTGGAAGCTGGGGTGGAAGCTGGGGTGGAAGCTGGGGTGGAGCTGGGATGGAAGCTGGGGTGGAAGTTGGGGTGGAAGTTGGGGAGGAAGCTGGGGTGGACGCTGGGGTGGAGCTGGGATGGAAGCTGGGGTGGAAGTTGGGGTGGAAGTTGGGGAGGAAGCTGGGGTGGAAACTGGGGTGGAAGCTGGGGTGGAAGCTGGGGTGGTGGGGGGGAAGCTGGGGTGGAAGCTTGGGAGGAAGCTGGGGAGGAAGCTGGGGTGGAAGCTGGGGTGGAAGCTGGGGTGGAGCTGGGATGGAAGCTGGGGTGGAAGTTGGGGTGGAAGTTGGGGAGGAAGCTGGGGTGGACGCTGGGGTGGAGCTGGGATGGAAGCTGGGGTGGAAGTTGGGGTGGAAGTTGGGGAGGAAGCTGGGGTGGAAACTGGGGTGGAAGCTGGGGTGGAAGCTGGGGTGGTGGGGGGGAAGCTGTGGTGGTGGGGTGGAAGCTGTGGTGGTGGGGGGGAAGCTGGGGAGGAAGCTGGGGTGGAAGCTGTGGTGGTGGTGGGGTGGAAGCTGTGGTGGTGGGGTGGAAGCTGGGGAGGAAGCTGGGGTGGAAGCTGGGGAGGAAGCTGGGGTGGAAGCTGGGGAGGAAGCTGGGGTGGAAGCTGGGGTGGTGGGGGGTCAGGCAAGCAGAAGCAACATGAAACACAGCAGCAGGAACATGAACATGAACATGAACGTAGCAATAGCAAGTGAACACAGCAGCAGCAGCATAGCGAGGCAGAGGCAGGAAGACAGGCAGCTTAAATAGAGCGGCATGTTTAGGAGAATGTGATTGGTTGGTTGTAAGAGGGACGAGGTGCGTCACGTGTTAATGTATGATTGGTGCTCCAGTTGACTGCCTGAACTAGCTCGCAGGCTTCGCCCCATTAATTATAACAATAGACAAACATTGTCCATTAATCATTTATCAGTTTCTCTTGAGGGAATTCGACTTTCCCCCAAAAGCTTTTATCGATATAACTAAGAGGCAACACATGCTGTGCGCTCGTTCTGGAAGTGTCTTTCAAGATTAGATTTTCTTGTATTTTGTTTATTTCTCACAATATATCAAGCATGGTAAGTCAGCATGTTGTCAGTAAAAGCAGAGGAATCTAAACACGCACAATAAACTTTCTATTTCCTAAGTGTTCCTAACCATTACCTGGATGCACATACGTTGAGAACATGAATACAACTTTTTTAAATTCAGTGTCACAGTATCAACTCGTCTCCAATTTATAAAGTTTTCCTTTCCAAATCATTGTCTACCGTGCAACAAAAAAGAAAAAATGAGCCGTTATTAATTCCAGATTTTGGTCAGCAGAGAGGCTGAAAAAGGCGTGGGTTGCCTCGACTTTAGAAAGAGGTATTTCTGCTTGAATTGTAGACCAATCAGCTGAATGTCTGGTCAGTGAGTGTGTGATGACAGAATGAATAATGGTCTAACATGCAGACCTGCAGGCGAGCAGCAGGCTGATGCTGTGATTTAAAGTAAAAGGTTAACCCTCTAATGAACACTGTGTGAAGGAGCACTGAGGGAACAGAGAGGAGGAGCAGTGGAGCATGTAACATATGTGCCCTATATATCAGTATTTGTTTAATTCTAAATGTCCAGGAAATTATTGTCTATTCACCTTATGTAGCCCCGCCTGTTTCCCCACTTCCTGTTTAAATGCTTAGTTCTTCCAGCAGCTTTGTAAACAAGGAGTTTTATTCAAGATCATTGTCAGCTACACTGAGGCGATAAATTCTCTGTTAGTGACTGCAGGATGACATATGACAAGCTAGCAAAACGTTAGCTATCTATCTAATTAGTTAACTAGCTTACATTGATTAAAATGTTAGCTATCTATCTAATTAGTTAACAAGCTTACATTGATTAACATGTTAGCTATCTACCTAATTAGTTAACTAGCTTACATTAGCATTAAAATGTTAGCTATTTATCTAATTCTAATAATCTCAAACCCACACCCGCTCCCGAGACCACATCACTCCCATCCTCCAGAACCTCCACTGGCTCCCCGTCCGTCAAAGAATCCACTTCAAAGTCCTCCTCATTACTTACAAAGCCCACAACAATCAGCCCCCCCCCTACCTCACAGACCTGCTGCACCACCACACCCCTTCCCGCTGCCTCCGCTCATCAGAAGCCAACCTCTTATCCACCCCCACCCGCACCAATCACCGGACCTGGGGGGACAGAGCCTTCTCCGTCGCTGCCCCCTCCCTCTGGAACTCACTCCCACAACCCATCAGAGACTGCACCGACCCCACCACCTTCAAAAAACTCACAAAAACTCACCTCTTCAATCTGGCTTTTCATGTGTGATTGTTTTTGTATTATTTGACTTTAACTTTAACTATATATTTATTTGTTGTTCCTTTCTTCTCTTTTCTTTTTTTCTTCACTATTATCTGTAAAGCGTCTTTGAGCACCTGTAAAAGCGCTAACAAATTAAATATATTATTATTTAATTAGTTAACTAGCTTACATTAGCATTAACATGTTAGCTATCTATCTAATTAGTTAACGAGCTTACATTAGCATTACAATGTTAGCTATTTATCTAATTAGTTAACGAGCTTACATTAGCATTACAATGTTAGCTATTTATCTAATTAGTTAACAAGCTTACATTAGCATTAAAATGTTAGCTATTTATCTAATTAGTTAACTAGCTTACATTAGCATTACAATGTTAGCTATCTATCTAATTATTTAACTAGCTCACATTAGCATTACAATGTTAGCTATCTATCTAATTATTTAACTAGCTTACATTAGCATTACAATGTTAGCTATTTATCTAATTAGTTAACGAACTTACATTAGCATTACAATGTTAGCTATCTATCTAATTGTTAACTAGTTTACATTAGCATTAACATGTTAGCTATCTATCTAATTGTTAACTAGCTTACATTAGCATTAACATGTTAGCTATCTATCTAATTAGTTAACGAGCTTCATTAGCATTACAATGTTAGCTATCTAGCAACGGCCAAATATGTGGCTCTCGTAATTCAAATTAGAGTTTAATTGAACACCCTAGGTCAGACTTAAAGTGCTGACCTGTGTCTGGAGTTACGGCAGTGAGAGTCTTTATAAAAACACTGTTTTACAGATTGTCAGTGGAATGCATTTACCTGGATGTTTCAGAGGAATACATTTCTATATATGAAACACCTTCCTTTATTCTTACTGACAGAGTGTGTAGATGTGAAATAACAGAGGTTATGAAATGGCCTTGCCCCCCGTCTCTTTGTTCCCTGCTGACCTTGTGCACCACTGGGAACATCAGTGGAGGTGTGTGTGTGTGTGTGTGTGTGTGTGTGTGTGTGTGTGTGTGTGTGTGTGTGTGTGTGTGTGTGTGTGTGTGTGTGTGTGTGTGTGTGTGTGTGTGTGTGTGTGTGTGTGTGTGTGTGAGGTGTGTGAAGTGAAGAACAAAGTCCCCAGTCAGAGTTCATCCTCACAGCTGTTTGACTGAAACTGAAAATATATCCTGACTGCCACTCACTGTCCCTTCATCCAGGTAACATAAGCATCAACATGTCATAATTAAAAACTCCTCACCTGTCTTCTTAATTGAAAACAGTCTGAATGCTTTATGGTGTTCTCTGTGTCTTTAATTGAATCTAAGGCGTCAGTGCTCATGTGAATCTGACGGTTCTCCTTCAGACACTCAGTGTGAGTTCTCATTATCACAGGTCTGGGTGGATCATAAGAGAAAAGGCTTTCTAGAGTCCAGCAGCGCTCACAAAGGGATTCAAAGGCAGGTGAAAGCGTGGACGTCATGGGAAAGGAGACACTCAAACTCTGTGACAAGGTGGAACAACTTTAAATCATTTTCTAAATCTACAAATGAGTTCAGCCACAAAATGTAGCATTTATTATTTTGTACATTTTCTAAACAGATACCATAAAACCATCTGAAAACATTTCTGTCTTTTTCACATTGCCACAGCACCTTGATAAAAAACACGAAAAATATAAATCTAGGTGTACGGAGCGGCTGAAAAGTTTCTATGTACTTCAGCTGGTCTGAACTTCCACTTCCTTCCAAGGTGTTTATTAAACTCTGGCCATATCATTTACTTTAGTAGGGCCATACAGTTGACGCATAGACTGTAACGTTGCTACTGCAAACGGGTGCTTGGATTGACTTCGAAACACAAGAGGCAGGAGAACATTTCCAACAGGCACTGCACTACTATTTGTAGTTTGGTGTTTACATGTTCAAAAATACATTCATTTTCACATAATGTCTGTCTGAATGTTTCTCTATTCACCCTCTGTCTGAATCTCACTTGGTGCCTGTCTCTTTAGAACCTCCCCAAAATAGTCAATAGAGAGGCGAAGTCCCGTCCATACTTGCACCCCATGGGACCTTATTTAGGAAAAAGTATGCATTGAAGTCCATTTTTTTTTTCTTTTGATCCCATTTGAATTGTGCCACGAATTACACATATGATGTTTGTCAATCTTAAAAAATCATTTCAATGTCAAAAAAGTCACAATTTGTCGTAAAACTGTTGAAATATAAGACTGAAAAATACGCAACTAGAAAGACTACAAATCCCAGAGTCCCAGTCCCGCATGCTGGCTCTTAGGAACCGACTAACTCCCCTTGTGTGTGTATGTACAGCTCTCAACATGCCCAGACTTGGAGTGATTTTCACCTCTTTTAATATTTTCCGCCTCGTTCTGAAAGAAAGAAGTGAAATGTGCCAACGTGACGGCCGTCTGGGTGTGTGGAGCGAGATGGGAGATGTAGTTCATTGAGCGATTTCACACAAAACAAAGTGTTACTTCACAGTTTTACCACACATTTTAATTTTTTTGATCTTTTAAATTGACAAACATCATATGTGTAATTCGTGGCACAATTCAAACGGGATCAAAAGATAATCTTTCTCTCTCCAATGACTTCAATGCATACTTTTTCCGAAATAAGGTCCCATGGAGGTCCACCGGAAAGGGAGGGACTTCACCTCTCTGTTATGATCTGATCAGCTCGTGGGGTTAATTGCAGAGGTGGTTCTCTTGGAGATACTCAGATGAGGGGAGGTATTTTGTAATGACATGTGTAATATACAGTGAGGGCAGCCACAGTTTAATGGCTTGTTGAATCCAGTATTATCACAAAACATGACTGGGATGTCTTACTTCACAGTTTGTGGGTTGAAGGCACTCCACATTTGTGCACAAAAACTAAATGAAATGTCCCCTTTAATATTTCTCCTGCAGTCCTAACACGGATGCTGAAGGAAGCAGTACATCTCACTTCATCGACAAATACACTGGACCTTAAACACAGTTGTGTGTGAGTGTGTGAGTGAATGTGTGTGTGTGACGAGATGATGATGAAGCACCTCAGTAGAGTAAAATGGTTTTGTCCCTGAAGGGCTTTGAGGTGATTTATGTTTCCTCTGTGTGTGTGTGTGTGTGTGTGTGTGTGTGTGTGTGTGTGTGTGTGTGTGTGTGTGTGCGTGCGTGCGTGCGTGCATGTGTGTGTGTGTGTGTGTGTGTGTGTGTGTGTGTGTGTGTGTGTGTGTGTGTGTGTGTGTGTCTTTAACCTGTATGTCAACATTAAACACCGTCCCTCTTCGCCCTCAGAGAACTGAATAACCTGTCTCTGTGAGGACATGTTGTCAGTATGATGTTTATGAACCTGACAAACCGGGGCTGAACAGTAACATCAGCATCTTGCTCTAGGCGACATAAATAGGATTTTATTTATATGAGGCTGCTGGAAAATCGATATGTGGTTTAATTAGGTTAAATATTTGACGACTGTAAATTACGACCATGATAAACTGAGTAACAGCGAGCAGGGAGGAGGCATGCGTTGTGTTTTATCACCTTCAAACAAGTTGATTAGTAAGTGATCAATTATTTATTAAGTTGAAATGACAAACAAACAAGAGACCTTTCCAGTTTTGTCCATTTTTGTATCATCATGAATTTAATTATTCAGGTTTTTTGACTTCAGATCAAACAAAAAAACAATATGCTGATGATCAAATGTGATTTATTTGTAATTTCAATTAATGAACCAATTAAAGGGGCTGCATTCTAAATAAAGAAACCCTATATATTCAATTAATATGGAATTAAACCAGCATATGTTTGCAATTTCAACTCAGTAGATTACATATTGATGTCTATCTTCTATCTAACAGTCTGACAGTAAACCAGGCAGTTCACACCTGTGCTAACAAGAGGTATCTAGGTGCAACGTGCTAAGAGAAAGTAGATCCAGTTCAGTTCAGTCAGTTATTGTCTTCACTTTTCCAGACAAAGAATTGTGCTGCTAGCTAGAAAAACCACTCTTGACCTAGAGTATTCCCAGGGTGCCCCCCCCCCTTCAATGCTAACCCCTTCTTCTGCAGATTGTATTAATAAATGATGAGACAGCTTCCCTACGACTCTAACCCCCGAAACCACACACACACACGCACACACACACACACACACACACACACACACACACACACACACACACACACACACACACACACACACACACACACACACACACACACACACACACACACACACACACACACACACACACACACACACACACACACACACACACACACACACACACACACACACACACACACACACACACACCCCACCCCCAACTTCTTATATTCCCATGCAAGCATTCTGGGAGGAGAGGACCCCATAAAAGCAGCACATAAATCCTTCAAGAAGCCCCTCTCCAGTCGGACAACGGGGAGGGGGAACAACAACCAACACAAACATGTTCCTCTGAATAACATCCTGCAGAACGAGGATATGAATTATTATTTTTCTGAAGTTTTATGATACTTTTATTGTATTATTCTCTTGTTTTATCAACTGTTTCATGGCAGATATGTGTTGCTGTTGGGTTGAAAGAAGAAAAGCATTGGTTTCCTCTGTTTAAGGAGTTAAAAAACCGGTGTCCTTCTGCAAACCAATGAAAAGCAGTCATTGCAATAGAGTGATGCAGTGATGATGTATTTTTGAAAGCCGATCCAGAAGTAAGCATAGCAAGGGTTCCTTTGACAAAAATGAATGGGATTTTTCGATTGGATTGTGGAAATGCGATCTCTAGTAGTAAAAAAGCTATTGTTGGGCTATAAAGGAACCACAGCACGGTCACATGACTTTACGTCACCACCGCTAAGCTAAAGTAGGCTAATGTTGGGCTATTAAGGAACTACAGCACGGTCACATGACTTCACGTCACCACCGCTAAGCTAAAGGAGGCTAATGCTGGGCTATAAAGGAACTACAGCACGGTCACATGACTTCACGTCACCACCGCTAAGCTAAAGGCGGCTAATGCTGGGCTATAAAGGAACTACAGCACGGTCACATGACTTCACGTCCCCACCGCTAAGCTAAAGGAGGCTAATGCTGGGCTATAAAGGAACTACAGCACGGTCACATGACTTCACGTCACCACCGCTAAGCTAAAGGCGGCTAATGTTGGACTATAAAGGAACTACAGCACGGTCACATGACTTCACGTCACCACCGCTAAGCTAAAGGTGGCTAATGTTGGGCTATAAAGGAACTACAGCACGGTCACATGACTTCACGTCACCACCGCTAAGCTAAAGGAGGCTAATGTTGGGCTATAAAGGAACTTCAGCACGGTCACATGACTTAACCACCGCTAAGCTAAAGGTGGCTAATGTTGGGCTATAAAGGAACTACAGCACGGTCACATGACTTCACGTCACCACCGCTAAGCGTAAGGCGGCTAATGTTGGGCTATAAAGGAACTACAGCACGGTGACATGACTCCACGTCACCACCGCTAAGCTAAAGGCGGCTAATGTTGGGCTATAAAGGAACTACAGCACGGTCACATGACTTCACGTCACCACCGCTAAGCGTAAGGCGGCTAATGTTGGGCTATAAAGGAACTACAGCACGGTCACATGACTTCACGTCACCACCGCTAAGCGTAAGGCGGCTAATGTTGGGCTATAAAGGAACTACAGCACGGTGACATGACTTCACGTCACCACCGCTAAGCTAAAGGCGGCTAATGTTGGGCTATAAAGGAACTACAGCACGGTCACATGACTTCACGTCACCACCGCTAAGCGTAAGGCGGCTAATGTTGGGCTATAAAGGAACTACAGCACGGTGACATGACTTCACGTCACCACCGCTAAGCTAAAGGCGGCTAATGTTGGGCTATAAAGGAACTACAGCACGGTCACATGACTTCACGTCACCACTGCTAAGCTAAAGGCGGCTAATGTTGGGCTATAAAGGAACTACAGCACGGTCACATGACTTCACGTCACCACCGCTAAGCTAAAGGAGGCTAATGTTGGGCTATAAAGGAACTACAGCACGGTCACATGACTTCACGTCACCACCGCTAAGCTAAAGGAGGCTAATGTTGGGCTATAAAGGAACTAAAGCACGGTCACATGACTTCACGTCACCACCGCTAAGCTAAAGGCGGCTAATGTTGGGCTATAAAGGAACTACAGCACGGTGACATGACTTCACTTCACCACCGCTAAGCTAAAGGAGGCTAATGTTTGGCCGGATGACGTTTAGTCGTCTCATTTAGACACTTTCAATTCTCCAGTGGGGTGTTTACTGACTTATTTTATGTCGTAGAACAAAACGTTAAAATCTCTTCAGCTTGTGTTAACCTCAGACCTTTTTTCAGGAACCAAAAACACAATCAGAACACCATTGAACTGTAGACGAGGTAAGTGCTAAAAGGCTGACTCATTTCCATGTTTAAGGACCCATTCCTGCACCATTCTATAAACCTACAGGAATATACTATGAACTGTGATCTTCTTTGTCCCGGTGAAACCTATGACTGCTTGGTCATTCTCTGTATTTACATGTCGCTGTTGTGTAGCTTATCCATTAACGCTACACGAGACAAAAGCAGTAGTGCATTCCTGTAGGGTATTTTCGTCATAAATCTGGAGGAAACATCATCTCTTCACGATCCAGAGACAAATAGTATTTTCCTATTTCCACGCTCCATTTATCTCCTTTAATGACACCTCGGCGCTCTGATGGTATTACAGTCGGGGATCTGAGGAGACATTACATTAGGATCGTCGCTGTATTAGTCCCACTTATCTCTTCCCTCCCAGCACACAGGTGTAAATCACAAATAAAGACAATAAAAGAGAATTGGCTTGGGCTAACATTTATAACTTGATTGAATACTACAAAAACAACTTGAATGTCTTCCTTTTTTCAATGTGTTCAGTTCTGTTTACCTGCTGTCTACATACAGGCACATGTGGGTATATCTGAACATGGATAGGCCCTTGGTGAATTGATGCATGGGAAACCACATGGAAGACTTTAAGGACATATCTTGGTCCCCTCTTAATATTACTTGGATTTAAAATATATAATCGGGTTTTCATCATTGGAATTAATTATTATTGCTTTGTTTTTTTATTTATTGTGAAAACATTCATTTTTAATCTGGGAAAAAGTCCATCTGTGGATGATATTTAAGTTTAATTGTACTTTTATTTTTATTACTTCATTATTTTTGATTCTTCTTCTTATGATAATGTTTTTGTTTCTATATTTTCTTTGTCTCATTACTTTTATTGTATTTATTCCTAATGTAAAAACATGAGTGGATGAATTGAGGCAATAAATAAACAAATAAAGTATAAAATAAATGTTTAACAAAGCGTCTAAATCTAGAGAGATGTGTGTGTAGTTCCAGACGGTAAGAAAGGAAACACAGCCCTATAACCAGCCAGATAACACCCCCCCCCTCCCATTCCTTTTTTTACTCACTTTATTCCCATTCGGCCCTCCAGCCACAATTAAGTCTACCAATCATATCTCTCATGGAGGCCATTAGGACTGCAGACTCACTGAGGAGGGGGGGGGGGGGGGGGGGGATCCACTGTGGGATATTCATACTGCCAGATAAGCAGAACCCCCAAAACATATATATACTACAGCGGCGAGGAGGGGGAGTGAAAATGATATCACATATTCAACACGTTCTGGGAGGTGTTAATATCTCTGCTGTGTGTGTGTGTGTGTGTGTGTGTGTGTGTGTGTGTGTGTGTGTGTGTGTGTGTGTGTGTGTGTGTGTGTGTGTGAGAGAGAGAGAGGTGATGGGTTTATTATCGGCAGCCAAGCAAATACATCATGAGAGAGAGAGAGAGTAAGATAAAGAGGCCAGATGGGCTGTGAGACGATCCCAAGGACTAGATGCATATCACACAACGCCCTAAAAACACATAGAAAGATACGCAAAAAAATAAGGACATTTAAGACCGAAAGCTTGAATGGGAGAAAGATGTATGTTGCATGACTCTAAAAAGCGATTAAAAGAAGAAAATATGGTGCTCCATGAGTTGATTTAATAGTCAAAGCTTACTGAGTGTAGAATACAGTCAAAAAGCTTCTTTGCTGGACGTGCCTTGTTTTATTTCCACGTTATTATACGGCTTGGTTGAATACTGGATGCTCATTGGTCAATTTGGACATTCCAGAGGTCTGTTATTTTTTGATAACAGACCGTTGCTAAGGATAACAGACCGTTGCTAAGGATAGAAGACTGTTGCTAAGGGACACGGGAACACGGTATGTTCTCTGGCAGTGTTTAAAGACTGGTTAATGGAAAAATAAAATGTGAGCGTTGGTACGCAATGGATCGGACTATTTATATTTAGCAGAGGCAATATGATTATTGTTAAATCAATCAAATCATTTTAAATCAATATTGTGAGTCAGGTTGTTGGTTTATTTAATATGTATACTGTGTTATTAGTGGAATAATGTGCATGGTTTGTGAATGATCATTTGGAACATCTTGGGTTTTTGGTAGTTGCCATCAATCAGAATGGAGTATACAGTAACATGACTAAGTGGGAATAAAAGGATATGAAAACTTTGTGGATCAATTACTTTAGTGAGTTTGTAAACAAGACATTAATGAGGAGCCGCTAACAGGGAAAGTTCCTGAGGACAATAAGAAGTGGGTCATGTTGTTCAACGGGCTTATAGTATATCCTGTAAACCAAAAGAAAAACAACAGTGTGTGTTTGGATATGGTTTGGTTTGGTTTGTCACGATCTGAAACCCTCAGCATTGTCTCATCATGTTTAAAGCCCTGAAAAGATAAGATAAGAATTACTTTATTGATCCCAACTTGAGAAATGTTTGTGTTGCAGCAGCATAAAAAGACAAGATAGCTCCTGTATCCATTAAAAGCCGTCATGTACACACAGTAATTGACTGCAGCACACACACAAAACACACACACACACACACACACACACACACACACACACACACACACACACACACACACACACACACACACACACACACACACACACACACACACACACACACACACACACATACACACACACACACACACACACACACACACACACACACACACACACATAATTTTGAACACAACAATAGCTTGCCAAAATGCTTATGTTTTAAACATTACGCTTATTACAGTAAAATGATCAAATACAGATTCACAGTGTTTACTCAGATGATGGGGTTCTTCCCAGGCCTTAACAAGTTCATCACAAACATTTTCATACAATCATACTTAAAGGTGGGGTATGTCATTTTGGAGAAACCAGCTTGAGTGCTCTAGAATTTGAAAATACACAACTGGAAAAAATCTGCCCCTTCCTTCAGACTTCCTCACAGAGCCCCTCCTCCAACACACACAAACGCGCACAGGACCAATGAGGGCACGAGATAAGTTTGTGCACAGATGGAAGGCTGACAGGCAGGTAGGCCATCCAGTTACTTTAGCCGGCTCAGATGATTGGTCGTGCTTTTTACAGCGCCACGGCTTCCAGAGATGATATTTTTTTATGTATTTATTCTCAAAGCATTTATGCTATCGGGATGTTAAGAGCATTCCATGGAATATAACAAAAAGTGTTTCTGAAGGGAATTACCTACCCCACTTGTAAGAGAGGATTCACTTGTGTGGACAGGAGGGTGAAAACCTAATGTTGGGCTCTAAAGGAACTACAGCACGGTCACATGACTTCACGTCATCACCGCTAAGCTAAAGGAGGCTAATGTTGGGCTATAAAGGAACTACAGCACGGTCACATGACTTCACGTCATCACCACTAAGCTAAAGGAGGCTAATGTTGGGCTATAAAGGAACTACAGCACGGTCACATGACTTCACGTCACCACCGCTAAGCTAAAGGAGGCTAATGTTGGGCTATAAAGGAACTACAGCACGGTCACATGACTTCACGTCACCACCGCTAAGCTAAAGGTGGCTAATGTTGGGCTATAAAGGAACTACAGCACGGTCACATGACTTCACGTCACCACCGCTAAGCTAAAGGTGGCTAATGTTGGGCTATAAAGGAACTACAGCACGGTCACATGACTTCACGTCATCACCGCTAAGCTAAAGGTGGCTAATGTTGGGCTATAAAGGAACTACAGCACGGTCACATGACTTCACGTCACCACCGCTAAGCTAAAGGAGGCTAATGTTGGGCTATAAAGGAACTACAGCACGGTCACATGACTTCACGTCATCACCGCTAAGCTAAAGGTGGCTAATGTTGGGCTATAAAGGAACTACAGCACGGTCACATGACTTCACGTCATCACCGCTAAGCTAAAGGAGGCTAATGTTGGGCTATAAAGGAACTACAGCACGGTCACATGACTTCACGTCACCACCGCTAAGCTACAGGAGGCTAATGTTGGGCGTGATGACGTTTAGTCGTCTCATTTAGACACTTGTTAGCAACCTCCGTTTTTAAATCCACCAGTGGGGTATTTACTGACATATTTTATATCGTAGAATAGAAATCTCTCCAGCTTGTGTTAGCCACAGACGTTACTTCAGGATAACAACCAACATCACATTCAGAAAACCATTGAACATGGAACAGCTAGTGCTAAGAATGCTGATTCATTTGTGGTTATAGGACTCCCTCCTGCAGCCTGTATTGGACAGACAGTTCCAGTGTAACAGACAGGAAGTCCAGAGAAAGCCGTGTCATGGACCTGATGGGAAAGTTAATTACTGCTGCTCTTCATTCCTCAGAGGGCAGTATTTCTCCTCCCTTATTTCCATCTCTCTTCCTTTGACTAAGCTGTTCTGTGAAGTGTTATCTCCCGCTGTCAGAGTGTTTGGCCCGGACCTTTCCGTCTGCTTCCAGCTCCACGCCGGCCTTCAACATCACAATATCTTTCCTCTGAACGCCTTCCCCGACCCCCTGCATTTGTATAGAGGTAGATAGAGCACGCAGCAAAAGGCAAACTGATAATGAAACGCTGCTGGATCGCATCGCATGAACTTTTCCGCTTCTGTTCAACTTTGTCAGACATCTGAAGCTCTTTGAGGTTCAGAATGGTTGCAGCTATTAGTCCGTCTGCAGCTCATAGAGTCCTATTGAACCTGTGAATGTTGAGTTCCCTAACGTTTTATGTTAGAAATGTATACTAGGGGTCCCCAGCATACCAAATCTGAGTGGTTTTGGAGATAATGGAGGACGCTGAGTCTATTTCTGACACTTCCAGAATCGAAAATTGCCAGAAAGTGGTCATATTTGTACTCCCAGTGAGGTGATTTTGATGAATTTTGGGTTGATTTTAAAGTTTTAGGGGACCCAAAACTGCCATTATTGATCCTAAAAATGTCAGAATAGATTAACCCTTCTCAATAACCTCAAAAACCACACTTAAATTGTCCAAATCGGCAAAGTATCTACCTCTATCATCTATCTATATTTCCCATTTCAAAGCCAATGTGATATTTTGTGCTGATATCATGTTTCCATGCACACTCTGCGTTGGCTGGGATAATCCAGACTTTAGGCAATAGAGGATGTGGACGAGTATCGATGTCTCAGTATGCAAACTCACGCTCTGCACACATCCCTTATTAAACATTAATTGAAGCAAATCAAATCCTCAGAGATCAGGTCTGGTTTCATGGAGGCGCTGAGGAAGAGGTGAGTGTAATGTGACCGATCTGACTGTCTCTGGTATACAGTTATTATACTAACGATGGAGACTAATCTGTGTATCGTTCGATTCAAAACAAAGTCTACTTTTATTTCCCCTGTTCCCACATTACATTCAGCAGCCAGTTATATCTGAAGGTTAACTCTCTGCAAGACTGTCTTTTTTTGTCTTGCACCAAATATATTAACTGGTACACTACAAATAATCATCTGAATGAATGTGTACCTCTTACATGAGAGCAACCAACCCAGCATTGCCCTCTACGTCATGGCCCCGCCCCTTTTTGGGTGAAATCACTGTCATGTGACTGGCTGGCGGTAAATACAGATTTCTGAGGTTTTCGCCCAATCACATACATTTTTTTAGAATACAATTAATTTCTTTATCTACAAGGAGCCCCATTACGATGTTGAGCCAGGCAACAATACAATAATTCAATTGGTGATCCATGATCAGCGTTGATTTATGGTTGGGTTTAAATCAATCGGCAGTCGATGTCCTGCAGGCCGCAGCTAAAACTGAAACTGGGATGTCCTTGGTTTCTCAGTGTTTTATATTTTAATGCAGCGTCTACTCCAGCCACTACTTTGACTTATAACGTTACAACTGGTGGTGATTGTCGTTAGCCTCGTTAGCATCATTAGCTGTAATGAAGTGATACCAATACATACACCAGTACATGTATTAACAGATGGGTCTCATTGGTTATGATCTTCGTCCTCTCTTACCCTAACCCTAACCCTAGCCTGAAGACACAGATATTATTTTTTTCTAAATTAAAGCAAAGAAAATCGTAACTTTGGATATCTTTCTGCAAAACACGACACAGCAGCTTTTAGGGACGATATATCATGATAATTGTTATTTTTGCCGCTTGGTGCTAATTCTTTGTTTTTACCGGAAAGTGGGCGGGGCTGTGTTTTAGTAATGCTCTCATCTTTACAGGCTTTTGTATAACTAAAGGACAAGGGGCACCATCAGTATGGATTCCCAGAACGTGTCCATTGTTTGTGTTTGAGTCAGAGAAAAGTAATACATTGTGTGAAACCTGTGAGTAGATTGAGTGTTCCCAGTGTTCCCAGCAGCTTTAACCCCATTAGTCAGAGCTGGTTAACATGGTCACGGCTCATTGAGATAACAATAAGGTTTATGTTCGGCTCTCAGCGCTACGCAAACATGATTGATATTAATCATCATGACACCAGGGAGCACCAGGAATCATTTAATGTGCTGCTGATGTCTCTTTTTACCGCTCTGATGGAGACAAAGCGAGGACAGGATAGTCCAATCTCTCTCGTTTGTGAAATGTATATATTTTTAGGGCTGTATGATTGTGAACAAATTATAATAACAATTCATTTTAGTGACAAAAACGCAGAGGTGGCAGAAGTACTCAGATCTTGTACTTGATTAAAAGTAGAAGTACTCAGATCTTGTACTTGAGTAAAAGTAGAAGTACTCAGATCTTGTACTTGAGTAAAAGTAGAAGTACTCAGATCTTGTACTTGAGTAAAAGTAGAAGTACTCAGATCTTGTACTTGAGTAAAAGTAGAAGTACTCAGATCTTGTACTTAGTAAAAGTAGAAGTACTCAGATCTTGTACTTGAGTAAAAGTAGAAGTACTCAGATCTTGTACTTGAGTAAAAGTAGAAGTACTCAGATCTTGTACTTGAGTAAAAGTAGAAGTACTCAGCTCTTGTACTTGAGTAAAAGTAGAATTACTCAGATCTTGTACTTGAGTAAAAGTAGAAGTACTCAGATCTTGTACTTGAGTAAAAGTAGAAGTACTCAGATCTTGTACTTAGTAAAAGTAGAAGTACTCAGATCTTGTACTTGAGTAAAAGTAGAAGTACTCAGATCTTGTACTTAGTAAAAGTAGAAGTACTCAGATCTTGTACTTGAGTAAAAGTAGAAGTACTCAGATCTTGTACTTGAGTAAAAGTAGAAGTACTCAGATCTTGTACTTGAGTAAAAGTAGAAGTACTCAGCTCTTGTACTTGAGTAAAAGTAGAATTACTCAGATCTTGTACTTGAGTAAAAGTAGAAGTACTCAGATCTTGTACTTGAGTAAAAGTAGAAGTACTCAGATCTTGTACTTGAGTAAAAGTAGAAGTACTCAGATCTTGTACTTGAGTAAAAGTAGAAGTACTCAGATCTTGTACTTAGTAAAAGTAGAAGTACTCAGATCTTGTACTTGAGTAAAAGTAGAAGTACTCAGATCTTGTACTTGAGTAAAAGTAGAAGTACTCAGATCTTGTACTTGAGTAAAAGTAGAAGTACTCAGCTCTTGTACTTGAGTAAAAGTAGAATTACTCAGATCTTGTACTTGAGTAAAAGTAGAAGTACTCAGATCTTGTACTTGAGTAAAAGTAGAAGTACTCAGATCTTGTACTTGAGTAAAAGTAGAAGTACTCAGATCTTGTACTTGAGTGAAAGTAGAAGTACCAGAGTGTAGGAATACTCTGTTACAGTAAAAGTCCTGCATTCAAAATGTTCCTCAAGTAAAAGTAGAAAAGTATTCTCATCAAAATATAGTGAAAGTAGAAACAGTAAAAGTAGTCATTGTGCAGATTGGTCCATTTCAGAATAATATATATGATATGTTTTATAATGATTGATCATGAAAGTGTTCTCAAAGCTGGTAAAGGTGCAGCTAGTTT
>NC_136912.1:94463292-94470792 GCF_949606895.1 Notothenia rossii
AAGCGGTTCTCAACTGGTCCAGCTTCAGGACCCACGTTCTTCCTTCGTCAATAAATCGTGACCCAAAGTTTTGAACCTCTCAAATTTATTTCACAAAAATAGTGCAGCTTCTCAGCATACCTTAATCAGCCAAGTGAAGTACAGTGCACACGTTTTCAGAATATGTAGTCCATGGGAACAAACCCCCATCCTCAACATTGTTATAGTGCCATGCAAGGCAGCATACAGGACTGTCTCAGAAAATTAGAATATTGTGATAAAGTTCTTTATTTTCTGTAATGCAATTAAAAAAACAAAAATGTCATACATTCTGGATTCATTACAAATCAACTGAAATATTGCAAGCCTTTTATTATTTTAATATTGCTGATTATGGCATACAGCTTAAGAAAACTCAAATATCCTATCTCTAAATATTAGAATATCATGAAAAAGTATACTAGTAGGGTGTTCAACGAATCACTTGAATCGTCTAATTAACTCGAAACACCTGCAAGAGTTTCCTGAGCCTTGAAAAACACTCAGCTTGGTTCAGTAAACTAAATCACAAGTATGGGGAAGACTGCTGATCTGACTGCTGTCCAGAGGACCGTCATTGACACCCTCCATCAGGAGGGTAAGACACAAAAAGAAATTTCTCAAAGAGCAAGCTGTTCACAGAGTGCAGTTTCAAAGCACATCCACAAAAAGTCTGTTGGAAGGGGGAAATGTGGCAGGAAACGCTGCACAACCAAGAGAGATGACCGCAGCCTTAACAGCATTGTGAAGAAGAGTCGCTTCCAGAATTTGGGGGAGCTTCAAAGACAGTGGACTGAAGCTGGAGTCCAGGTATCAAAAGTCACTGTTCACAGACGTGTCCGGGAAATGGGCTACAATAGCCGTATTCCCATGGTCAAGCCACTTCTGAACTCAAGACAACGGAAGAGGCGTCTGACTTGGGCTAAGGAAAAGAAGCACTGGACAGTTGCACAGTGGTCCAAAGTCCTCTTTTCAGACGAAAGCAAGTTTTGTATTTCATTTGGAAGTCAAGGCGCCAGAGTCTGGAGAAAGGCTGGAGAGGAGCAAAATCCAAGTTGCTTGAAATCCAGTGTGAAGTTCCCACAGTCAGCGATGGTTTGGGGAGCCATGTCAGCTGCTGGTGTTGGTCCACTGTGTTTCATCAAGCCCAGAGTAAATGCAGCTGTGTACCAAGAGATTTTAGAGCACTACATGCTTCCGTCTGCTGAAAAGCTCTATGGAGATGAGGAATTCATTTTCCAGCATGATCTGGCACCTGCCCACAGTGCCAAAACCACCAGTAACTGGTGTACTGACCATGGCATTACTGTCCTCGATTGGCCTGCAAATTCCCCTGACCTGAACCCCATAGAGAATATGTGGGGTATTGTGAAGAAGAAGCTGAAAGACACCAGACCCAACAATGCTAATGAGCTAAAGGCCGCTATTGAAGCATCCTGGGCATCCATAACACCTCAGCAATGCCACAGGCTGATTGCCTCCATGCCACGCCGCATTGATGCAGTAATCCGTGCAAAAGGATTCCCAACCAAGTACTGAGTGCATTAATGGACATTTTCAAATGTTTGATTGTGTTTTGCTGTTATAAATCTTTTTTTTTTACTTGGTCTGAGGAACTATTCAAATTTTTTGAGATAGGATTTTTGAGTTTTCTTAAGCTGTATGCCATAATCAGCAATATTAAAATAATAAAAGGCTTGCAATATTTCAGTTGATTTGTAATGAATCCAGAATGTATGACATTTTTGTTTTTTTAATTGCATTACAGAAAATAAAGAACTTTATCACAATATTCTAATTTTCTGAGACAGTCCTGTATATCCCTTCACAGAACTAAGGTATGCTTTTTAAACAAGTTTGTTTCTAGAATCAAAATCGAACTGTAATAAATAAAAAGGCACAATTGGAGCCAATCCTACAAATTCACCACACGTGAAAAAGGTGACATGTTGAAAACCCAGCTTAATGTACTGCGTTAACGTGCATTAAGTTAACTCTGTTTACTTTTACGATTGACTTCTGTGTTAAACCCTGTTTCTCTGGTTTGATGGAAACAGTTCAGATTGAGAGATAATGGTAATGTGTTGTTATGGTAGGCTGAGAACCAATTTCCTCTGTTTCTTTGTGTTATATCAAGAGCAGTAATATCCCTCCACTCACCCGCCTTGTGTATACCCTGTCAGAGGGGCTTCACAGAGATATTAACACTGTATCTTCAGAGTACAAGCAGAAACAAATACATATTTCTCGCTTGCTCAAGTTGAATAATTAGGCAACACAAAAATAACAGTTTTTTTTATAATTACAGAGTTTCCCCTAAATGTGTGACACCCCCCCCCCCCCCCCCCCCCCGTCTGCAGTGTCCCGTCTGCAGTGACCTTTATCAACCAGGACCTCTGCGTCTGGTGGTCATTAGCATCTTAATTTCATTCAGAGCCAGTCAGAAGGACACCAGGGACAACATTGATCCAACTGATACATGGTGTGTCACAGCGTGTGTGTTTGCATATCTGCATCTCCCATTTACAAGCAGCAGCTCTTACATCCAGCGTTCAGTCACACAATGAGCGGAAACACACAGAGGGTGAAAGGTCAAATTGCTACTGATGAAATGTTCGTATGCGTGCCGTACACCTACTGCGAGGGGGCCTGCACACACACACACACACACACACACACACACACACACACACACACACACACACACACACACACACACACACACACACACACACACACACACACACACACACACACACACACACACACACACACACACACACACACACACACACACACACACACACACACACACTTGTTCCTACTCCAACAGAGGGAGATGAAAGAGTGTGTGGGTTGGAGGATGGGTGGATGCTGGGGGAGTAAAGGGGGGAGGGGGGGAGAGAGAAGAGAGCGTGGGCGACTGACAGACAGACAACAAAGAGCGGCGCTGCCCTCGAGTTCAGAAAAGCCCTTTCAACCATCATCGAGCAATGTGCATGAGAACACACACAAGCATACAGCAACACACTCCTAAATGTGTGTGTGTGTGTGTGTGTGTGTGTGTGTGTGTGTGTGTGTGTGTGTGTGTGTGTGTGTGTGCAAAAAGAGCTCTATGGTGATATTTAACTGTGTGTTTGTTGGGATCATTAACCCTAATTAAAAGGTACCACTCGGACCCGAAGGCCTAGCGATGGGTACAGAAACCTGGTATCAAAGTCAAAGTCAACTTTATTGTCAATCTTTCAGTTTGTGTGTACGGCAGAGAGATCGAAATACCGTTTCCCACAATCCCGAATACAAAAACAAATATATATACAAATATGTATGCAAATATATATATACCTATATATAGCGGGCCCCAGGGCTACATTTTTAAAGACCGTGGTATCGATAAGCTTTATCGGTCATGTTTGGAGACATTTAAAATATATATGTAAAACAGATTTCATATTTATTATCGCTACATAAAGTATATCCTTCAAATGTTATCGAACCCCGTTTGGCCACATGAGTATTTGTTGTGCTCTTGAGAGTGTTTAGAAATGTGGTTTGTAACTTCATGGTTTAATGCACTCATTGGATAAAAAAGCACCAGCGAAGTGTACTGTAATGTCAGAGTTACACAGGCAACATGAAGGAGGAATTGAAAACCTGGTGTCAGGCCAGGATTTGAGCCTCATTTCTCCAGAGGGACTCTTTAATCCAGAGAGCAACTGTGCAGCATCAGAGCTGCTGAGACGGCCGAGGCCCCAGGGAGACGTCTCTCAGGGACAGCTTGTTAATGAAAGCAGGAACAAGAGAAAACTCAAAATGCAGAGAAGCTCAGCCACAACCAGAGCACCGCTAACAGGATTTCATGAAGGACACACTTTGGTTGTAAACAGATGATATGAAAGAGGAGACTCGTGGAGATATGCATGCATCAATAAGTTAAATAAGAGCGTAATGATGTCGTTTTGGGAGAAGGGGAGGGGTTAATAATATCTTTGTTTATCAATTTGATACTGCTTAAGTTTCTATAGTAACATAATTCTCTTGTTTCATTTCATTTTTTGTATTATTGTTTTACACGAACAAATCAAATCAAGTGTCGCTCTAAGGGGGACAAAGCAACGTTACGCACCTGAAGATTTGCATCCTAAAATAAATGCATAACACAAACCTGTTTAGCATACAGTGGAACTAGATCAGCTTTATTGCCTGGGACATCCTAATCAAATCAGTCCATGGACATAAAAGTAAATTATACAAATAAAGATTAAATTCCACTCGTTCTCTCTGTATCTTCACCATTAACCGTGCACTGGAGCCTTGTTGTCTGTTACAGTCCACTAGTTCTGATCTCTGTCTGCTCGCATGCAGATGTAGCTAAATAAAATGCAGATAGTGAGGTTTGACAGCATTTCCATCACTACATGATGACTGTACTCTTCAGAATAGCAACCATAGTCTCCAAAGTTACTCCTAATTACCGTGACGTGTTCCCGACAACGGTCCATAAAAGCCAGTGTATACATCATTTAATAAATATGAATCAACTTATCAATGAGTCCATCATCAGATACATGATCGTCAACTACTTTGATAATCAATTAAGTTATACCTCCACTGTATGATTCTATCCCACATTGAATACTGTTTTACAAGCTGGTCGTTTGCTTGAGCCTCAAACCTGAAACCCATAGAACAGCTGTTCAAGAGAGCTATCCAGGTATTTGACAGAAAGCCTTATTCAAACCACCTCTGTACCATCTGGAGTTTTGACCATTTTAAGTCTTTTAAAAGTATGTGTTTTTTTATAAATGTTTACATGGACTGCCCCCCCCCCCCTCCCTTAGGGGAATTCATCCACAGAAAACACACTGGACGCTGCACTAGGTCAGGAGCCAGAGGAGACTGTGAGGTCCACCGCAGAGGGACTACTTTTGGTCAAAATGTCCTCTCCGTTAAAGGCAGCTCATTCTGGAACAGCCTCCCAACTGAGACACAGGATTGTCCCACTCTCAATAGGTTCAAAGGTCAACTCAAAGAATGGTTGAGGAACAAACAGACGTGCAATCACCGCTAAATGCACTTTAACACAGGGGGTATCTCCTCTTGCCCTTAATATGTCCTAGCTGCTCAGTGTACTGCCATGTGGTAAATACCTGTGTGTGCTGCTCTGGCTCTTTTGCATATCATGTATTTATTTTTTGATATGTTTACAAATGTCATGTTCTTAAATGTTTCTAGCTAAAAGCTAAAATCCGGCATATTTACACTTGAAGCATTGTTTGTCTAAAGTGTTCGTTGATGTGCTTTGCCCCTGTTCAAATAAACGATTACATGAAGAAATAAAATATCATCTTCTCAAATATTGGCTGTTTTTGCTTTTCTGTGATTTATCTGATGTTATGGTGAATACATTACGGTTTCTGCCTAGAAACAAGGCATTTTAAGACTTTGAGGAAACTGTTTTCTAACATTAAGGATCAGATGATTAGTCAAGAGTATAAAGGTTAGTAGTCTGAATGATGCCTTTTGTATTAAACTCTCTATGGAGAACTTTTGAGTACCTCATAGTTATTAATATTAATGAACAAGGGAGTGTCTTTTGAGTCCTATGCCTTTTGATCTACCTATTACAATCTCTTTCCATTGATCTACTTAGACGGGTAGTTTACCTGTTTCCCTTTCTCGAAAATAAGAACGGATGACAAGAGGAAAGAGGCATGATCGTTGGCTGCAGGATGTAAAGAACTGAAAGCATGGAGAGCTGTTCAGCTAGCTGTGTTTAATGTGCAAAAACACTTTGGTTGGACAGAATTTACATAATTGCTGCACTTATCGCACAAAGTATGAGGAGCCGCCCAGCGAGAGGACAGTCGTCAAGGCAACTGAGGCGAGGATCAACGGGAGCACGGCCTCTGAAATAATCAGGGACGGGAACGTGGGCGGGAACGTGGACAGGGACGGGATCGGGAACATAAACATGGACCTGAACATGGACAGGAACGTGGACAGGGACGGGAACAGGGACGAGAACGTGGACGGGAACATAAACATGGACCTGAACATGGACGGGAACGTGGACAGGGACGGGAACAGGGACGGGAACAGGGACGGGAACGTGGACGGGAACATAAACATGGATCTGAACATGGACAGGAACGTGGACAGGGACAGGAACAGGGACGGGAACGTGGACGGGAACATAAACATGGACCTGAACGGGGACGGGAACGTGGACGGGGACGGGAACAGGGACGGGAACAGGGACGGGAACGTGGACGGGAACATAAACATGGACCTGAACAGGGACGGGAACGTGGACAGGGACGGGAACAGGGACGGGAACGTGGACGGGAACATAAACATGGACCTGAACGGGGACGGGAACGTGGACAGGGACAGGGACGGGAACGTGGACGGGAACATAAACATGGACCTGAATGGGGACGGGAACGTGGACAGGGACGGGAACGTGGACGGGAACAGGGACGGGAACGGGAACATAAACATGGACCTGAACATGGACAGGCACGTGGACAGGGACGTGGACGGTAAGTCAATAGTTGCGTCTCACTTCTCTTAGCTTGCATCCCTGCGTCCCTCACTTGCGTATTTTCCTTACGTCTTAGTTCCTCTCACCAGGGATGCATTAAGAGACACAAGGAAACCACGAGAAGAGAGAGGAAGCAAGGAAATGTGTTTGAAGAGGGACGCTCCTTAAGATGGCGCACAAAAAACAACTTCCAATGACAGCGAGGATCAAGGAGCGAGGAAATGACAAATAAGAGACTTGAGATCTACCCACTCAGTCTGAAAGAGGACACCCCAGCGCAGGAAGGGGAGGTCACTTCAAATATATTCCCCTATGACGCTTCCACATCGTCTCATGTTGTGTCGGTACTTCCAGTTAAAGTGTCACTGCGATTACATTGCATAGCGTCACCTCTCTACCAACCTTTACTTGCCAAAGAAACTGCTTTCAGGCTTTTTAATGAACTTTTAGTGAGTAACAACACTCATAACGCGAGGAGCTAACAACTTTTATTACCATTATGTGATGGATTTATGCTAATAACGCATATTTGGGCATTTGGGAATAAACACAGTTCGCCACTGAAAGTTTAGGAATAACATATAAGATAATAAATCTAGGTTATATTAAGAGAGACACTTATTTGCCCATAGCTAGTTAGATAGCTACATTCGCTAGTTAGCTTGTTAGCTAATTATATAGATAGCAAACTTTAGCTTTAGTTTTCCGGGGACAGTCCCCGTTTGTATTGGCCTGTCCCCGGTTGAAACTGTCCCCGGAAATGTCCCCGTTTTTTAATATATGTTAAAAACACATAGCAAGGTGAAATAAAACGTTTCATGTCAGGAAACACTGGGTAAACAGACAGCCCTCACTTCAGAAAACACAGTCAAGCCAGCCCGCACATTGTATTGCAGTGCGCGAATAAAATAGACACAGGCCTGTAAAAACTGCCT
>NC_136912.1:94480792-94483292 GCF_949606895.1 Notothenia rossii
AAGCGTGTGAACAGGAGATATCAGAGGTAGAATCAAACATGGCGAAACATGGAATAAAACATGACAGAAGAAAGTGATGGTGTATTTTCAAAGCCATGCTAATGCGGATGGCATTTACATTCCTATGAATCAACATGTGTTAGCTACTTGCTAATGCATTTAATTCCAATTGACATGGGAATATGATATTTTGGATAGCGCTCCACTAAGCCATATCATTATTATCCATACCTTCTATTCCCTACCTGTTCTAATGCACCCATCGTTCATGCAACCTATCACAGTTACTCTGTGACCATTTTGTTGCTTCTTTATTTCATCTTACTTGTTATTTCTATATTAGTAACTTCTTTTAGAACATCATTAAGCTGTGCCTTCTCTTCTCGTTCTTGTAGAGAAAGCCTTTTGTTTGTTTTTTCCCACATTGAGTTGCTGCTATTGTGCATCCACGCCACTTTTGCGCAGCCTTGTTTACACCAGGGAGAAGCTAATGGCGCTAACGCCGGCTAGCATGGCTGTCAGAACAACGGCTATCCACCCTGAAATCTGGAGAAGGACAGAGAGGATGCTGGGTAAACTTGATCCTGTTGCTGCGGTCCTGAGTCCTGGATCCTCTATCCTGAGTCCTGGATCTGAGTCCTGGACTTCGAGTTGTGGCTGAACCTGTCTCTGTGGTCCTGCCTGACTCTCATCAAACTACTTCCCTGATGGATCCCCCAGGATTGTTGACATCCTCGTGGATTCATCTTCTTATTACAGACACATGCATTTCCAAACATTTGCTCTACCTATGTTGTAAATGCATTTTCTTTTCGATTTACACACGGCATCTATTGCACGTCTGCAGGGCTCTCAAGTTTTGAACAGAGTTCAGAGTGAGATTTTGCCAGCGGTGTTTGGTACTCCAACTTCTGGCTCTCCTCAAAGCTCCGATGAAGCCCTCTGTACCGCGAATGTCAACGGCGGGGGGGGGGGGGGGGGGGGGGGGGTGCTAGTGGACTGCACGCGTCTCAAACAAGCCTAGTTTGTTTACAAAATTGCGGCGCAACTTGGTGGGCGGTACCCTGGAAATAAATCTCTGCGTGAGAAATACAAGGTGTGGCGTGTGAGCGTGTGAATGGAGAGCTCTGCGTGTGTCCTTCCTGGGAGAGGGATCCCTCCTCTGTTGCTCTCCCTGAGGTTTCTCCCATGTTCCCCTTTAAACTGTGGGTTTTCTCTGGAAGTGTTTCCTTGTACGATGTGAGGGTCTAAGGACAGAGGGTCTAAGGACAGAGGGTCTAAGGACAGAGGGTGTCGTATTGTCATACTGATATTCTGTACAAACTGTGAAGTCCACTGAGACAAATGTAACATGTGTGATATTGGGCTATATAAATAAATATTGATTGATTGATTGATTGATTGATTGATTGATTGATAGCCCAGTCCTCTCACACCCAAATACAGTTTTGAGTTATTTACTACTCATCAAACCAACCAGATTGTATTGGTGTTTTAATGAATTTCTCAAAAGATGTACACAGTCCGTTATAAACACTAATGTGTCCTTCTGTGTGTTAAACTTCGGGCAACTTACGAAGGCTTGAGATGAAGGAGATGAAAGCTGTGTCTCCCCGCTCTCCTTATAGGAAACTGGCTGATAATGGACAAGCTAACAGTGTTATAGGAGTCAGATGGAATATCTGGAGTGTGGCTTAATGTGCTTTACAGAAAAATGGCTGCACCAGTTTCATCCAACAACAAGTTCAATTCCTCTCAATGTTGACCATGTTCAGAAACTCTCACATTGTAGATTTTCTTAATCAGCACTACATGTAGAATCTCTTTAACTGTAGGTAGATCTTATCCAGATGAACGCAGCTCAACGTTCCCCATTGCTACTTCCTTTTCCATGTTCTCAATGTAATACAGTACTTTATGAATGAGCCATCGCACTAACTGTTGTACCTTTGCCTGCAGGAAGGAATACAATACTTGACATTATTAGATCAGGAGCGATTTCCTGACTCTATGAGGTTAGCAGCTCACTAACCTGGTGGCGCTTCAGAGTCGTAGCATTAACGTGATTTATATGACAGGAAGTATCCTGTTTTATTTTTTAAACTAAAGTAAATTAGAATCTTTCATTCACTCACTGTGAGTCATGAAAAGCAGCGAACATTTTAATGGCTTTAACACAAATCTTAATAACGACTACTCGTTCTTTTACGTCAGAAGGCTCAAAAAATATATAGAAGATTTTGTGCTAACGATGGATTAATGACTATGGAGATTTAATATGCATCATGAGTCTTTATTATTCCTCATATAACCAACTGGATTCAATTATCAAACTATAATAAAAGGGTTTGTGCTGAAAGGTCTTTATAGTTGTTGAGCTTAGATTATAAAAGTGGGGACATTTGCACTTTTTGAATGACCTTGGTGCAGCTCAAACTGCCATTCATTTTCACACACATTTAAAATGACCCTCTCCTGCTGATGTTCAGGTGTATATCAG
>NC_136912.1:94485792-94490792 GCF_949606895.1 Notothenia rossii
TAAACCAATAAAGTCTTAATTGCACAACAATGGAAGTTAATATTCAACATATTTCTAGATGTGTTTGTGGTTGTGAAGAATATATTGTAATGATGTTTCTTTGTGTGTGTTCTGAGGAGGTATTAAGGGGCTCTCAGTGAGTGAACTGTATTAAAATTCCCCCCAGCACCCGGGTCTCAGTTCTCCTGTTTTGTGTTCGGTTCTTTAAAGTCTCAGAACAACAGGCTGAGTGACCGCGGTCTCTTCCTCCAGCGCCATGGAAACAGAGATGGAAGTTCAGCTGCTTTGTGAAGAACAGAGAGGAGAGAGTGATGTTGTGCACAACAGGGAGAACTGCAAACACACTGGTTTATTTGGTTTGCATGTAAACTGGTATTAAACATGACTTACAAATACAATTACATTTAATTTTAAAATGATAAATAAATCTAAAAAGTCAATATACAACAGTAGAATATATGTATGTAAAGCACTTTGTAACTGTTGAAAAGGTGATGAATAAATAACATTTAATTCTTCTTCTTATAATCGTTACTATTATTATTATTTTTTGTATTTTTGTATTTATATTATTATTATGTATTATTATTATTATTTTTATTTGTAATATTATTATTATTACTATTTATTAATATTGTTAGAATTTATTATAACTATTATTATTTAAAAATATATTAAAGGGGACCTATCATGCAAAATGCACTTTCTGATGTCTTTTATACATAAAGATGTGTCCCCGGTGTGTCGGGGAACTCACGCGGCGTCAGAAAATAAAACCCTCTCTTTTCCTCCGTACTCAAATCTCTAAAAATGGGGAACAACGGAGCTGATCCAGATTTGCGTCCGATATGACGTAATATCTGAAATGTGGACCCACGGCCCTATCAGAAACGTTGCTATCAGAAACAATGCCCGACTGTTTTGGACGTAATATGGTCTGTGTTTACATTAGCATCGCTAACACTCAGAGCTAACCTGTACTGGAGAGCATGTGTGTGAAGAAGCAGGAAGTAAAAAGGAACTCACCTTGTGGTATAACCGGCAAGAGAGAAAGACTTTGAGCTCCATACTGTTTCAGAGAGAATCCTTGATAATCCATGATATGGCGTTTCATCACGGCAGTATTTAGTTTAGACAGTAGCTGACGGGTCCCGCATAAGCTCCGCCCCCTCCTTTTTTATTTTTTAAAGCTTAATGCCCAAAATCAGCACTTTTGAAACAGGAAGTGAAATAGAGGGATATGAGGCATGGCTAGAATGGGGGATCTGTTTGGTATTTTGAGCAAAACACTTCATAGACATGTTTTTATATATTTGTATATTTCTGAGACCTATGCTATTGCCTAAAAATAGCTTGATAGGTGACCTTTAACATATAATGATATATACCATAAAAGCGTACAAAGTCGTTTTTTTAAAACGAAAATGTAAATTAGAGTGCAGTAAGGAACTGTATTGTGAGTATTAATGTGCAAATTGTTCAGGGTTATTGAAAAGGGAAATCTAGAGAGACAATGAAGCTGTGATTTCTTTCCCAGAGGTGAAGGAGGACATCAATCAAGATTCCCGGCTAAAATAAAATAAATGCTTCTCAGATTATCAACGCAGATATTTAAATGGTAACAAACGTGATTCATTGTCATAAAAACCCTAAAAACAAATGTAGAATAATCCTCCTGCTGCTCCCGAGGGGGAAGAATGAGCCGCTGCTCGTACCGCTGCATACTAATGGGGTGATTATGAGGACTAATTATCACATGGCACTTGTCAAGGAGGAGCCGAGCAGTTTGCCCCGAGGACGAAATGCAAAACAGAGACAAACTGTTGTTTCTGCTGAGAGCCGTGAAGGAGGAGAGTTTCTCTTTTATTCCACCGGAGTCAAGAGCACCGAAAACACACCAACAGCTACAGACATGCAGAAAAATATACAATGTACACACAGAGGACTCGACCCTAACAGTGAGTCAACGCTGCACTGAAGTCATCCGTCAGTATTAACGTATACTTCATGAATACATTAGTGACATGTTGGTATGAAATATGCATAAACCCTGAGGCCAGCATATGATAACAGGGAGGGAACACTAACACTGCTGTGACTCCAACCAGGGCTGCACAGCGCTATAAAGCAAGCTATTACACGGCTTAGTTACAATACAATACAACTTTATTTATAAAGCACTTCAAACCTCCAGACCAAAGTGCTGTACAGGCAAATAAATAAAACAAAGCATACAAAAAAGTAACACAGCTCAGCTCACACACCATAAAACAAGTACAAGTAAAAACAATTTAAATGCAAAAAAGCAACACTCTAAAGATGTTGAAACGCCAAATGTTAAAAAGCTTAGGAGAAGAGGTGGGTTTTAAGAAGCGATTTAAAAGCAGGCAGTGTGGAGGCCTGTCTGATCTCCAGGGGCAGAGCGTTCCACAGTTTGGGAGCCGCTACAGAGAAGCAACGGTCCCCTCTGAGCTTTGACCTGGTTTTAGGCACATTCAGGAGCAGCTGGTCCGCTGACCTGAGAGGGCGGTTCGGCGTGTAATGCTGTATGGTGGGGTCATGCCATTTAGGGATTTCAAAGTAAATAAAATAATTTTAAAATGGATCCTAAAATAAATTGGCAGCCAGTGGAGAGAAGCTAAGACAGGGGAAATGTGGTCATACTTCCGTGTGCCAGTTAAGAGCCTTGCTGCGGCATTTTGCACCCGCTGCAGTCGTGCGAGGGAGGACCCACTGACCCCCATGTAGAGAGAGTTACAGTAGTCTAGCCGGGTGGTGACGGAGGCATGGATTACTGTCTCAAACAGCTGTCTGGAGAGAAAAGGTTTTACTTTGGCTAGCTGCCTTAGGTGATAAAAGCTCTGACTCTCAAGTTTAAGTTCACGGTCCATTTTAATACCAAGGTTCGTAATAGTGGGCTTGGTGTACTGATGCAAGGAACCCAGGTCTACAGAAGTGGTGTCAGTGGTGCTACCAAAAACCATTACTTCTGTTTTTCCTTCATTGAGTTTAAGGAAATAGCACGCCATCCAGGCCTTTATGTCATCTAGGCACTTTAGCAGTGGGCTAATTGAGTAGCCATCCTTCTTTGTTAGAGGGAAATAAATCTGGCTATTTGGTATTTTGCTATCTGGCTAGTTGAATACTCGATTCTGATTGGTCAATATGGACATTTCAGAGGTCTCAGGTGCATTGCTAAGGAGGATCAAGGGACTATATGCAGTCATATCAATCCGCAGAAAGAAGTCCGGACAATTTAACGTCAGCTGTGGACAACACAAATTTGCTTTTATGTTCATTTCTTTATTATTTTAACCTTTTAATCCCTACTATTACACATCTCTAGAAAACTGCAGCTCCTCAATACTTCATTCGGATATTTTTTTCAAATTTTCCATTTTCTCTCCTGCTTCACCAGGGAAGTCAGTCAGAGTTGGGGGTGCTAGTAGCTAGAAACTGTGGTGCGCGGAGGGGGTGCTGCTGCCCCCTCAGCACCCCCCCTTCCCGCTTCCATGTGCTTGACCACATTCTTGACTATTGAATAACGTTTTGCTTGGGAACGGTTTCAAGTAAAAGTCCTGCATTCAAAATGTAACTCAAGTAAAAGTACAAAAGTATTAGCAGCAAGATATACTCAAAGTACCAGAAGTAAAAGTACTAGAAAACTGGCCCCATTTTACTGGTTGATTATCAGTGATGCATTCATGTTTCTATCAATTTAAATGTTGCAGCTGGTAAAGGATGAAATAACGTTTTATACTGACAGGTATCTCCACCCACAATAGTACATTATAAAAAAGTTAATTTCATTTTTGTATAAGACAGAAATGCTCAAGTAAGGTACATGTACTTCAAAGTGTATTTAAGTACAATACTTGAGTACATTAACCAGTTACTTCTAACCACTGTCTTTCAGCCATGCCATGAAATGTTGATGAAATTGCACATTTGTATTAAAATGACACAAGATGGGTGCTCTCTCTGCGCGTTAAGACCAGAGTCAATATTAATACAAATACGATTTGACCAATGAATTTGCGATATTTACAATGCAACGTCAAAGACGAAAAAGATTTAGACTTACATTTAAAATAAATTAGGACTTTTTAGATGAATGAATTCAATGTTTTTTAAGATATGAGATGCGTCTAATCTCCACATTTGTTTCTAAAGTGCTATCTTTCCACTTTAATGTGTCCTTCTGTTTTCCTCACTAAGTGACAGGACAGTTTCTGAACCCCAGGAGGGACACTCACCATATTTCCAATCTCACACACAGTTAATAATTTATAATTTAATATAAAAACAGACGGCAGGTCCGGGAGGGAACAATAGAGTGAATTATTGATACCTGTCTCCTCTTGTCTCTCGATCAGCAGGTGATGCAGTTTGAGGAGGATTTATTGAACAACCCGCTGACCTCAGATGGATTCAACTCTAATTACTCCTCCTTATTGCTGCCAAGACTTTACAACTTCCTGTAGTACTTTAGACTTTTTATTTTAAATATCCAGAATATCTTGTATCTTGTTTTGTCCTTTTATTTGTAATTGTTCATTCTCTTTTCCACTATCTATCCATCCATCCAACTATCTATCTATCCATCCATCCATCCATCCATCCAACTATCTATCTATCTATCTATCTATCTATCCATCCATCCATCCAACTATCTATCCATTCATCCAACTATCTATCTATCCATCCATCCATCCATCCATCCAACTATCTATCTATCTATCTATCCATCCATCCAACTATCTATCTATCCATCCATCCATCCATCCATCCAACTATCTATCTATCTATCTATCTATCCATCCATCCATCCAACTATCTATCTATCCATCCATCCATCCATCCATCCAACTATCTATCTATCCATCCATCCATCCATCCATCCAACTATCTATCTATCTATCTATCTATCCATCCATCCATCCATCTATCTATCTATCTATCCATCCATCTATCCATCTATCTATCTATCTATCCATCTA
>NC_136912.1:94495792-94503292 GCF_949606895.1 Notothenia rossii
TTCACAATTCCATATTCGTGTGTCCATCGGGGGTCCATTTCGGGACAGTGTGACAGAGGCTTTAGTGAATAACTCATTGAAAGTCAGAGTGTGTAAAAAACAGCAACATGTATGTGTGTGTTTCAGTAAGCCCGTATTGTGACTGTGACGTATGTGTTCAATTCTGACCATTTCCAACCTCTCCCATCATCGTGTCCGCTTAAAACTATTTATGTATTTATTATTATTTTGTCCACATATCTCTCTTCTCTCTCGGCCGTTTCCCTCAGCGCTGACCGTCAGATCCAGATATGAATAATTACGATATTATCCTGAATGATATGAAGCGACACGCCTCTGACTTCAGAACACATTTGAGAGCTGAGAGCTCCAGGATGACCTTCACTCCTCGGAGCTCCTCTACCCTCTCCTTCACCCCTCTTCCTCACCTATTCCCTCCCTAAAAACATCATCATCATCATCATCATCATCATCATCATCATCATCATCATCATCATACATGAGACTTGTATAGCGTTTTTCTAGAGACTCAAAGACGCTTTGACAGAGAATACAAAAAAAGAACAACAAAAACAAAACAAAGAAAAATACAAAAAGAGATAAACAAATCATCATCATCATCATCATCATCATCATCATCATCATCATCATCATCATCATCATCATCATCATCATCATCATCAGTTACCCCCTCTCCTCCTCTTCTTCTTCTCTTTTTACTCTACTCATCGAACCCTTTCACCCCACATGTGCACTCATGGAAACTCTATCCTCCCAGATTCCCCTCAATCTAAAAATACCGTCTGCTGGAGCCTCACATCCCCGCCTGAACTCCTCACCCTTTCCCCACAACACATCCAGACCCACCCTCCTCCCTTACCTCCCCCTTCTTCCTCCCTCTCTCCTCCTCCTCCTCCTCCTCCTCCTCTACTGCATTCAGGCCAGATCTAATTCAGCGATGAATAATGGATGGATGGAAGGAAGACTTTCATCCATCAAGCTTTTCTTTCTCCTTCCCTTGCAGGATGGCTGTGGTGCTCATGCAGTGGTTGCTGCTCTTTGACAATCCCACTCAGTATATACATCATTGTTTTCCAATAGGTCTGCAGACTATCAATTGTGTTTGAATTCGGTTTTGAAAATATTGATAGTTTTCAATAACAGGAAGCCTTTAAATGTCTTGTGTCCTAACAATGGATCCATCATCCTATGTCAATCAGAGCAAGCAGGAAGCCTCCATATTTGTGAGGCTGAAAACAGCATTTTGTGCCATTTATGCATGAACAAAACTTCAACTCAAACACAACCTGACTGTAATGGCGCATTTCCACTACAGCGCGGTTTAAGCGTGCCGTGCCCGGCCCGCTTTTGCTTGCGTTTCCACTCGGCGTAGTTCCGAGTAGCGGTTACTTTTGCAGTTTTTCTGGCTCTCCAAAATCGAGGTTCTTTCCGGGTCAACAGCCGGGCTGAGTATGCTAAACTAGAGAGAGAATCGCTGGCAACTACAACAAGATGAACATATTTGACCGTGATTTAATTGTAAGACACGTTTCTAAATGATGCCGAAGTAACAACATACTGATACCCAAGGTAAAAACCATGAATTAATGCTTTGACAAGTCTGCAGACAGACGGCAGGCGAAACAGTGTTATCTGAATGGAGATCGGCTAAGCTAACGCAGTATATGCTCCGACCGTCCACACTCACAACAACGGCCTACAGACAGAAATAAACCAGCGACTGTATTCTCCATGACACAGACAGTCTGTGGTTTGGACTTGTTTAACTTCTGTCTAGTTTCTGAACAGATATGAGGAGCTGTGAGCTCTGAGGGCTAACAGCTAACGGCTGATGTTGGCTTTATGGTTCTCATTGAAGATGACGTCACGTCACGGCTCGGCCTACACTGCGTTACTATAGTTACTGCCCCAGTTCCTAAACTGTAATGGAAAGACAGCATAAAGTGAGCCTGGCCTACCAAGGCCTAACTATACAATACTAAGCCGTGCGAGGCCCTAAAGTGGAAATGCGCCATTAAACTAGGGTCAGTTATGCATTCGCTGATCCTTTTAAGATTGGTAGCAAACGTTAGCTAGTAGATAGATAACGTTATCTAGCTAGTTTTATAGATTAGAAGGATAGCAAATATAATCTTTGGACATTTGTATATGTCGTCCTGCAGCCACTGACAGAGGATGGATGCTGTAAATCCATTACGTCACTTCAGTGTAGCTGAGAATGATCCTACACACAATGCATTGTTTACAATTCAGCTAGTGCTAACCGAAGAACTAACATGTTTTCATTTAATATTTGAAAAGGGGCGGGGCACCATAAAACGATTTGACCGAATATCAAAACAGTTGCTGATTACTCCACTAATGGATAAGTCAACTAATGGTTTCAGCTCCTTTTTTCTGTCAGAATCAACCAATCAGAGCTCAGAGTGTCTTCATCCAATTACCCAACATCTTCTCCCTGGTTCATTATCACAGTTCGATTAGTGCCTGACCTTGGGATAGTGATCCTGGGTCTGTATTGACCCTGACCCCCCCTCCCCGATCCCTCCCCTCTAATACCCTCAGAAACCTCATCAAAGGACCAGGCCCATAATGCACTGCTGCATCATTCACTGCTTGAAGTTGGCTTGAATCCACTCTGGGAGACGATCCTGTTTAAACCCATTCTGTAGTTTTATTATGCGTGAAACTGCTCAGGAGACGTCCTGTTTTAAGAGCTTCATTTGAGAAGACGTCGATGCGATGGCAGGTTATTGAGGACTAATAATCTCCTCTGGGTAAAGAGCCTCGGGCGTCTTCACTTCTCCGGGAACATGTTGATGGTTCAGAGCAGAGAAACACTAAAAACCAGCTTCATGTCATTTGAATAGACAACTTGCGTCTAATAGTTTGTCTTGTCCTTATAGCTGTTAACAATCTGACTCAGTTTGGGTCATTGTTATTATTATTATGTATTTATTTATAAGTACCATGCATACAAATACATTCATCTCAGAAAAGAGAAGAGATTAATTATGCCAGATTTGAGCTAATAGCTAATTTCCATCTGCAGTTCTCATTGTGTCCTTTCTACTTCTTGAAATTGCCCTAAATATATACAATAAAATACAGCTTTATTTGTAAAAGCACTTTAAAAACTCCAGACTCTGCTGTACAGAGAAATAAATAAAATATAGAAACCCACAGCTCAGCCCACAAACAATCAAATAAGTACAAAAATAAGTAAAAAAGGTGAAAATGAGTAAAACCAATTAGTAAAAACACAATAGACTAAGGAAAAGAGAGAATGCTCACATCAGAAAAAAGAGGACAATGAGAAGGGGAGGGTCTCGGTGTAAACTGTTCCCTTATTGCAAATGTCTACTACTTACTCTAACTGCAAGTATATTTCATTGCAACTGTTGAAAGCAGACAGTATCTGGAACATCGCTGCCTCTCTCATGTAATGGATTACAAGCCCCGCCTTTATCCACTTTCTAGCTAGGACTAAGGTTAAGGACAGAGGAAAAGAAACCCACCCCCCACAAAAACCCACAATTAGCGCCTGGAAGCTAGCAGCCTGTCAAAGAGTCCATCAATAATGCAGAGTGGGGGGGAGACGTCTACCTGTCTGTCTGCCTCTCCATCTGTCTGTCTGCTGCTCACCTCCTGAGAGCTGCTGACCTCCTGCCAGGCTGCCAGCTTCACACACACACACACACACACACACACACACACACACACACACACACACACACACACACACACACACACACACACACACACACACACACCCACACACACACCCACACACACACACACACACACACACACACAGGGCTCTATGTTCCTCATGCCTGCAGGGGTGTGTGTTATGCATGGTTCTGATGTGGCTGTGTGTACATATGTGTGTTTATCTATGGATCTACTGCATCCCATGACACAGTGTTTATATAAGCTATGTATATTATTCTAGTTTAGCTTCATTTTATTGGCTTGGCTGTTTTTAAATGTATTTAAATGTCATTTTAGGAGGTTTTTCCGCTGGTTTATAAAAAAAAGCACTTTGAATTGCCTTGTTTTTAATATATCATTTATACCATGATTTTGACTTGCAATGCTTTGTTGCTTCCTTTAATAAAGCAATGTCAAAACTGACAAAATTAACATTTTAAGGCCATTTAGTCCATGGTTTTAGGGTATTTTATTAATTTTTAAGCTTGTAGGGTTTGTGTATAATACATTAACTCGCTGTCATTCAAAATATGGTATTAATATACTGTATGTTAAATATCCGGGTCCATATTCTCAAGTTGATCTAGGTGTCCCATTTCACATATCTTCACATGACTTGTGATTTTACTCATATAACCTAAACTGTTTTGATGAAATGGTGCAGTGACGTTATCCGAAGGCAAGATATACTGCATCATTTCCAACATAACAGGAGCAAAAAAACATATGTTTTAAGATTCTTGAATCAGAAAACGCCCGTAATCAACATCCCAAAGCGAGAAAATTACAGAAACGAAAGCGCTTTTCCACACAGGGGAGAGAGGACCAACTCCAAGGGGGGCGACGACAGTAATAACAGCTGCTGATCCTTCTCACACGCCGGGAGAATAATAATCAGCGCCGTGTTACACGCTAACCTCTCATGTTCGTCAACGGGAGACAAAATGGTGGACGAGCGAACAGAAAATAATGAGTGGCGGTTGAAATGATAGATTGACCAGAAGCTGGGATTCATTTGAAGCTGCTGCTCTCTTTAAAGAGTCCTCTCGTGCTGATGTTCAGGTGTATATCAGTATGTAGTGTCTCTACTTTAAAGAGTCCTCTCCTGCTGATGTTCAGGTGTATATCAGTATGTAGTGTCTCTACTTTAAAGAGTCCTCTCCTGCTGATGTTCAGGTGTATATCAGTATGTAGTGTCTCTACTTTAAAGAGTCCTCTCCTGCTGATGTTCAGGTGTATATCAGTATGTAGTGTCTCTACTTTAAAGAGTCCTCTCCTGCTGATGTTCTGGTGTATATCAGTATGTAGTGTCTCTACTTTAAAGAGTCCTCTCCTGCTGATGTTCTGGTGTATATCAGTATGTAGTGTCTCTACTTTAAAGAGTCCTCTCCTGCTGATGTTCAGGTGTATATCAGTATGTAGTGTCTCTACTTTAAAGAGTCCTCTCCTGCTGATGTTCTGGTGTATATCAGTATGTAGTGTCTCTACTTTAAAGAGTCCTCTCCTGCTGATGTTCAGGTGTATATCAGTATGTAGTGTCTCTATTTTAAAGAGTCCTCTCCTGCTGATGTTCAGGTGTATATCAGTATGTAGTGTCTCTGCTTTAAAGAGTCCTCTCCTGCTGATGTTCAGGTGTATATCAGTGTGTAGTGTCTCTACGTTAAAGAGTACTCTCCTGCTGATGTTCAGGTGTATATCAGTATGTAGTGTCTCTACTTTAAAGAGTCCTCACCTGCTGATGTTCAGGTGTATATCAGTATGTAGTGTCTCTACTTTAAAGAGTCCTCTCCTGCTGATGTTCAGGTGTATATCAGTATGTAGTGTCTCTACTTTAAAGAGTCCTCTCCTGCTGATGTTCAGGTGTATATCAGTATGTAGTTTCTCTACTTTAAAGAGTCCTCTCCTGCTGATGTTCAGGTGTATATCAGTATGTAGTGTCTCTACTTTAAAGAGTCCAGCTGTGATGGTGAAAGTGTCTGAGAGGGAAATGAACATCTGCTTCGTAGCTGCTCTGCTGATCCAAACAGACTGGAACGTTAATTTTAAACATCCATCTGCCTCTATCTACTCCACTGTCTTCTTCATCACCAGGGTTGGGAGGGTGACTTTTAAATGTATTCTGTAATGTAACCTGATTACTTTTGGATTACCTTAAATAGCCTTTATTTACGTTTTAGGGTTTTTCCCTTTCCACGAGTGTTTTCTATACATTTGTGTGCATGTAAATGGTCTGCAACAGCTGTAAAATACGTCACAGTAGAAGCACGAAATACTAATATACGCCTGAAAATGAGCAGAATAGGGCCTCTTTAATATCAAGTATCACATCATTGTATAGTAAAAAAACTGTATGCTCGATTAACTTGATATGAATACTATCAGATTGCCTCCAGAGGGAAATGGAAGAGCAATTCATCGCCACACAAAGAAAGCATCATATTTTCACACCGCTGCTTTTATACCATTATTGATTTGACTGCATAAAACATGAAATGCCCCAAAGGGACGAGACAGCCACGCCACAAGTCAGCAGTAAAAATGACTAAATAAGACATTCTATGAAGGACTTTTACTTTAAAAGATGGAAAAGGAAATGATTAATAGAAAGGATGAGAAATCTTATGTCCAGTCCTTTTTTTAGTCTCCTTCATTCATCAGAGGAAAATCCTTTCTCCCTTCCCCTGAGCGGTAACTCAATAACCTGAGCACCGTGTGTGTGTGTGTGTGTGTGTGTGTGTGTGTGTGTGTGTGTGTGTGTGTGTGTGTGTGTGTGTGTGTGTGTGTGTGTGTGTGTGTGTGTGTGTGTGTGTGTGTGTGTGTGTGTGGAGCCCCACCCTTACTCCCAGTGCCATCACTAGCATCTCCCCTTTCAGATACCATCACAGTAGTAGATTTACAGACTCAATGAATGAATGCATGAATGGGAGAGCAGCTGAATGACTTGCCGTGTGAACCCTCTGCCTCCGGCTGTAATGGGAAAGTGCATCATAATAACATCTACCAGGCATGTCCAGTATTACACACACACACACACACACACACACACACACACACACACACACACACACACACACACACACACGCACGCACACACACACACACACACACACACACACACACACACACACACACACACACACACACACACACACACACACACACACGCGTAGAGAGATTAGTGTTAAAGCTGCATGTTTATTATCCAGGGCCATTGTTCTGTCTCTGTAATAATCAGCAGACTAATTGAATTAAATTGTGCCATAACTCATTTCTCAGACATATCCAAGCAGCTGTTGCCTTCCACAGCGCAGGCACAGTTTTAATCACAATCACACAAGGAGGGACGGAGGGAACGGGAACAAAGGATCTTAACGAGAGGTGAAGGGTCGTCTTCTGCAGCAGAGCAACCATAACATGCGTGCCACTCAATTACTGAACATGTACATGCTGCATGTGGTGGAAACTGAACGATTAATTAGACTATGCATACTCCTGAAGGAAGAGCATGTTTCAGCTGGATGTAAACACAAACCAGTCCAATGAAGCCTTTGCAGACATGCACAAACCCCACACTGCATGCAGGGGAGGGAACACCCCAGAAAGCAGAACAAGGCCTCTTAAGCTAAAGCAACAGACTTTAATGCGCTTATGGAAAGGTCAAGCTGTGAACGTTATACAGATGTTTTTTCGGATGCTGGCCGTGTGTAGTGACAGAGGCTTTGAAGTGCAGCACGTCTCTGTCAGGTGGAGCAGAGTGGGAGAGAC
>NC_136912.1:94508292-94583682 GCF_949606895.1 Notothenia rossii
GTGTGTGCGCGTGTGTGTGTGTGTGTGTGTGTGTGTGTGTGTGTGTGTGTGTGTGTGTGTGTGTGTGTGTGTGTGTGTGTGTGTGTGTGTGTCAGTTAGTCAACAGGGGGTCTTCTTACCTTCTATGGACGGGGCTTGGTCCTGGGCAGCATACAGCATTTCCTTGAATGCCTAAATGGGAAAAGGAGAGATAAAAATTAGGCTCTGCAAAAACTGACTAACGAGACAGAGGTGGAAGAAGTGCTCAGTTACTTATGTTCCTTTCCTGTGGTGTGTTCTGTGGTTTTTAGTGCATGTAAATGGTCTGAGGCTAAAATCTCTGTGTTCCCTCCAACACACTTTAAGTCTGTTGTGCTGTTGCTCTGGTTCAGTTGATTACACATCCTTTACTCAAGTAGAAGTACACACATCCTTTCCTCAAGTAGAAGTACAGATACTCGTGTTTAAAAATACTCTGGTGAAAATAGAAGTACTGACTAAACTTCTTTTCTCAAGTAAAAGTAAAGAGGCTTTGAAATGTACTTCAGTAAAAAGTACCCATAACTAGCAGCTGTTTTAAAGAGTACCTGACCTCCCTTTATATTAATAGAACAATAATGTCATTGTTAGCTAATGAATGTTTCCATGGTGACCAACGGCAACATGACAACGTTTTCATTGGTCCCTCTTCTTTAGAGAAGACCAGGAAATGATGGATACACGGATCGTGTTCAAATCAATAGGCACGCTATGACTCTAAATAATAATGATCACGCCACCAAACACACATTCAGACTAAAGGAACCAGCCGGTTTGGAAAATGAGAGAAGTAGAAAGTACAGGTATTTGAGTTCAACATGTAAGAAGTAGAAAGTATAGGTATTTGTGTTCAACATGTGAGAAGTAGAAAGTACAGGTATTTGGGTTCAACATGTAAGAAGTAGAAAGTACAGGTATTAGTGTTCAACATGTGAGAAGTAGAAAGTACAGGTATTTGAGTTCAACATGTGAGAAGTAGAAAGTACAGGTATTTGAGTTCAACATGTGAGAAGTAGAAAGTACAGGTATTTGAGTTCAACATGTAAGAAGTAGAAAGTACAGGTATTAGTGTTCAACATGTGAGAAGTAGAAAGTACAGGTATTTGAGTTCAACATGTGAGAAGTAGAAAGTACAGGTATTTGAGTTCAACATGTGAGAAGTAGAAAGTACAGGTATTTGAGTTCAACATGTAAGAAGTAGAAAGTACAGGTATTTGTGTTCAACATGTAAGAAGTAGAAAGTACAGGTATTTGGGTTCAACATGTAAGAAGTAGAAAGTACAGGTATTAGTGTTCAACATGTGAGAAGTAGAAAGTACAGGTATTTGAGTTCAACATGTGAGAAGTAGAAAGTACAGGTATTTGAGTTCAACATGTAAGAAGTAGAAAGTACAGGTATTTGAGTTCAACATGTGAGAAGTAGAAAGTACAGGTATTTGAGTTCAACATGTAAGAAGTAGAAAGTACAGGTATTTGAGTTCAACATGTAAGAAGTAGAAAGTACAGGTATTTGAGTTCAACATGTAAGAAGTAGAAAGTACAGGTATTTGAGTTCAACATGTGAGAAGTAGAAAGTACAGGTATTTGAGTTCAACATGTGAGAAGTAGAAAGTACAGGTATTTGTGTTCAACATGTAAGAAGTAGAAAGTACAGGTATTTGAGTTCAACATGTAAGAAGTAGAAAGTACAGGTATTTGAGTTCAACATGTGAGAAGTAGAAAGTACAGGTATTTGAGTTCAACATGTAAGAAGTAGAAAGTACAGGTATTTGAGTTCAACATGTAAGAAGTAGAAAGTACAGGTATTTGAGTTCAACATGTAAGAAGTAGAAAGTACAGGTATTTGAGTTCAACATGTGAGAAGTAGAAAGTACAGGTATTTGAGTTCAACATGTGAGAAGTAGAAAGTACAGGTATTTGTGTTCAACATGTAAGAAGTAGAAAGTACAGGTATTTGAGTTCAACATGTTAGAAGTAGAAAGTACAGGTATTTGTGTTCAACATGTAAGAAGTAGAAAGTACAGGTATTTGAGTTCAACATGTGAGAAGTAGAGAGTACAGGTATTTGTGTTCAACATGTAAGAAGTAGAAAGTACAGGTATTTGAGTTCAACATGTTAGAAGTAGAAAGTACAGGTATTTGTGTTCAACATGTAAGAAGTAGAAAGTACAGGTATTTGAGTTCAACATGTTAGAAGTAGAAAGTACAGGTATTTGTGTTCAACATGTAAGAAGTAGAAAGTACAGGTATTTGTGTTCAACATGTAAGAAGTAGAAAGTACAAGTATTTGAGTTCAACATGTGAGAAGTAGAAAGTACAGGTATTTGTGTTCAACATGTAAGAAGTAGAAAGTACAGGTATTTGTGTTCAACATGTAAGAAGTAGAAAGTACAGGTATTTGTGTTCAACATGTAAGAAGTAGAAAGTACAGGTATTTGTGTTCAACATGTAAGAAGTAGAAAGTACAGGTATTTGTGTTCAACATGTAAGAAGTCAAAGTAAAAAGTTGTCAGAAAAATAGGTAGTGGAGTAAAGTACTGATACCAGGAAAATGTACTTAAGTACCGTAACTAAGTATTTGTATTCCACTTCTTCCCACCTCTGAGAGTAAGCAAAGGAGACGACACAAAACTTTGCAAAGTTCAACAAAGAGTGGATTTTAAAATGAACAATGATAGCTTAAATTAAAGATGAAATAAAGTTGTTCTTTGGCAAGCGCAGAGTTTGATAGACAGGGAACATCTTTGTATTAATTAAATGAGCAGATTGGGGACAGAGAGAGAGGCAGACCTCTGCAGATTGATCTGGGAGATAATGGGAACAGACAGATAATTGCACGCTGGCTCATCTGAACACATCAGGGGTAATCAGAGAAAACACTGGGACTGCATCCTGTTGTCTGACCCTCTCTGTAATGCCCCTTTTCCCTCTTTGTGTATTCATCTATGCAATATCATACATGAACATCATACATTCTACATACAACAAGGTCCAGGGGCAGACAAACAAAGCAACAAGACATTAGATACAGTAAATAAAGAAAAAACTAAACTAAAAGGAAAGGAAAATACATTTTGATACTTCAGATTAAATATTTTTTAAATATCAAATTAGTTTTGATTGCCTTCTTATTTCTAATGTTTTTAATAATGCTAATATATTGTTTAAATTCCTGGTAAATATTACAAAATGTTGTTTGGAGTCAGCCCATTTCTTTTTATGGATATGAAATGTCCCTAAAAATACAATGAACTGCACAACAAAGCCAATATTGATTGATTGATACATTTTATTTCGAACAAGTAAAATAAATAATTAAAAAACACATTTTGTTTTGCAGTGCAGTCATGTAAGAGAAATCAAAACAAAAAATGACATTTACAACAACAACAACAACAGCATTAGCAACATAAACAGTCCTACATCTGTTCGAAAAGGAGTGAGAAGTATAACTTATTTAATCTCACCCCCTTGTCCCTAAATGATTTATTTATAATCTATGATCTGCAATAATTATCATTATTATTCATTATTATTATTGTTATTATTATTATTATTATTAATCTGCTTTACCTGTTGATTGACATATATACATATACACATATGTACATACACACATACATACACACACATACACATATATACATATATGCACACATACATATACACACCTACTGTACATACTCACACATATACATACATACACATGGTCAAACACCTTCCCCATCCCTGTACCTCGAGAAAATAATTTCTCTGTATTTCCTCTTGTAGGGACCCTATGAATTTCGAATTGAAATTGTCTCTTTGAACTATATCCAGTATAACAATATCTGCATCATACTATCAGAATGAATGTCTTTCTATCCTGGAGTTGAACCTTTTGTTCCGTTTTTCTTCTAATAAAACATTCTACATCATACCACAATATTCTACAATACACACATTCATAACATACATGGCCAATAGTTTATCTTGTAGATTACAAAATGTACTGGAATGTTCAATATCAAGTCCAAATCGGTGGATATTTTATGTGTAAAAAGTTAAAAGAAGAGGAAAAATACTGCTAGAAAGATTTGTTAAGAGAACGAGTGGACCTGCATCATTGCGTCATCGTTTGCGTCATGACGTAACCCACAGGGCGTAAAAATCTTTTATAAGCCATCCGCCATTAAACCCCGAAGAACAAGAAAGAGAAGAAATCCCTCACATCGACAACAACAACAATGGCGGAACTTGATAACGAAGCGGTGAACACGTTGCTTTTGCTTTGTGAAGCCCACCTGGACAAACAGCGAGAGTCAATGGTCCGTCTAAATCTACAACTACGAGAATTATGCGCGAGGAAGAAGGTAAATATACGCCCTGTTCGATCGTCTAATCAAGTGCTAGCTGCTGCTAGCTCAAAACGCCTAGCTTTCCAGATAAGATGGACTTGTATTAATCCCCCGGGGAAATTCAGTAGTTTAAACAGTAACCGGTGTGTGTGTGTTTTGGAGAGAGTGTGTGTCTGTGGGAGAGAATGTGTTTGAGTGTTGCAGAGCGTATGTGTGTTAGTGTTGGAGAGCGTATGTGTCTGTGAGAGTGTGTGTCTATGAGAGAGTATGTTATGTGTCTGTGAGGGAGAGTGTGTGTCTGTCGGAGAGTGTGTGTGTCTGTGGGAGAGAGAGAGAGAGAGTGTGTGTATACGCCATGTTCGATCTTCTAGTCAAGTGCTAGCTGTTGTTAGCCTCGGCATGCACCAAACTCAAAATACCTAGCTTTCCAGATAAGGTGTACCTTTTTATTAATCCCCGTGGGGAAATGTCAGTAGTTTAAACGGTAACAGGGTAAGGATGAAAAACAGGATGGATTAGAGCTAAATATAATGCTGGCACAAAGGATATTATTATGGTATATCATTAAAAATGTATTCCCAATGTTATTTCTGCAGGACTTGATGCTGCTGTTGGAAAGCAGCGCCTCCCAGGAAACCCAGGAAACCCAGCTCACCACTAATCGAAACGGTAAGGTTTACAGTGGTCATAATGTTCCCATGTGCATTTATCATTATAATAATACATAGGAGAAGCGATAAAATTCCAAATGCTCAGATGCTTTACATAACATCAGAACAGAAACAGTACAAAGAAAACTTAAACAGTAGACGTCCTTATCCAAGTGTGAGTATTTATCATTGCACGATATTGTGAAATTGATAAATGAAATGTGTCTTTAGGTTTGACTTACAAAACCTGTCCAGGGACTACAGATGGAAAATGGCCTCGCTAACCTGCACATATACAGAAATTTTTATTTAATGTGCACTGTCCTTGTTAAATAAAACACTACTTATGCAACCACAGCCATAATAACAAATATAACATTTCATTACACGGTACATGATATAGATTGATATAAAATGTCCCGACTAATGTGTTAATTGTTATCGTTCCCTTTGCAGGTAAAAGGAAGCGGGACACGTCAGCAGAAATCCTTGTTTTTCTGGAGAAAAGTGGGGAGAGTGAGGAGAAGGGAGAGAGGCTGCTGCAGGAGTCCAACCAACACTTTCAAGATGTTTGCGAACAGATGCTTCCCCTGATGGGCCGGGTGGTGTCGCTGATGGAGGAAAGGGAACGACCTTGACTTGTCTAAACCAGTGATTTTATTTAAGATAGATAATCATGACACGCAATAGAACACGTTTAGCTGCAGAATCATGTTTCCCTGTGTTAAAATCCATCAACGCAGATCAAATGTCAGCTCCTTTACAAACAAACGCTATTCTACCTACTTGTTTCCTGTAAATACCTTTTTTAGATTGATACCTTCTTTTCTTTATTGACTACACTACACGCAACAGTATGCCTGGGGTGTTAGTTTAAAGGCTTGCATAACCTCACTGATTTCATTAAAATCCACACCTAAGCCATGTAACTTTAGTGAAAACACAAAAAAACAATGATAGTTACACATTTGCCAGGTGGAAACGATACTGAGTTTATTGGGTTGTTTTGAATGCATTTTTAAATAGTGATGACAACGGGATTATTAGGTTGCACACAAAGGCACCGACTATAACATACGGACTGTTTCTGCCCCCCAAAAAGCCTATCTGTTGTATTCATTACTGTTGCACTGTCAGTATATAAACTGACATTATCAAAGTCTGATAGCCTCTATGTTTTTCTGTCTCATCCACTTTTGCCTCGCTCATCCCACCCGTCTCCCCCTGTCACTTAAATAAAGGCACTGGTTGAACAAAAAAGCTGTTATTTACTTTCATTGAATGCTCGTTCAAAGTGTTACCTGGCTCATACATCAGATATGCTTGCTGACTAAGTGGCCTGTGGTGCGTTAGATAAACCACCGTTATCCCCTCTCTGATCAGGCTGCTGTATAACCTGCTTCTGTAACAGGAGGTGAAGAAAGAGCTGTGGGTAATCCTGAGTGGGAGGAAACACTCTGCTGGGCTTTAGTAGCAACTAGTGGTGGAAAGTACATTTGAGGTACTTGTACTTTACCAAAGTATTTTCAAGCAAAGAATCTCTGAATACTTCTTCAAGGGGTTTCTTTTGAAGTTTTTCCTTGTCCGATGTGAGGGTCCAAGGTATTCTACAAACTGTAAAGTCCACTGAGACAAATGTAACATTAGTGACATTGGGCTTTAGAAATAAACATTGACTTCTTCCACCACTGGTACCCTGATTGTTGATGCTTAAATTCCTCATGTGAATAACACACACTGACACTGGAGAGGAAGCCATGTCACCTGTGTGTAGCACGTTGTCTGATAAATATATATACCAGGTAAAAAATTCTCATTGAGATTAAAATCTCTTTTTCAAGAGCGACCTGGCCAAGAAGGCAGCATGAACAAAGTTACAACAGATACAACACAGACAATACATGTAGGCGAATACAGCGGTCATAAAACACAAATGAAATGGCCGATCCTCCTGAGACCCAGAAAGAAAAAGGTTTCACATTTCTTTTCTTTTTTAAAAAAAATGTAGATCACACAAGTGTTTAGGGTGGTATTAACACAATGACTAACAAACTAAACAAATATATATTTAAAAGTTTGTTTTATTGTGTGTCCTTTGTAGAGGACATCGGGTGTTGGTTATTTGAAGCATAGTATACAAACAACATTAAATACAAGTTCATTTAGACAACATTAGAGCACAACAACAAATACTGAGCCCTCTTTGTAGTACTCCGTCCTTTAGTGAAATGCAGAGATACATCTGGCACTGGATGTGTGTGTTCCCACTGCATCCGTCTGCCATGAACCCTACAGAAACCTAGGTGTTAGTTTTGGCCCATAGTGGACGACGGGCCTATTTTCTCTAACTGTCTCCTGCTCTTCCTCCTCTGAGTTATCAACCTCTTCCTCAATCCCTGCCTGTGCATCCTCATCATCTGACAGGTCCATGTCTGAGTCTCCCTCAATGCTTCTGTTCAGAGCTCTCTCTGCCTCGCTTAGTGAGCTGCCTCCATTTGTGTTGTGTAAAATGGGGGAAATAAAAAGTTAGCAAATCCCCATGTCCTCCTCAGAGGACATTCATAAAAACATGTAGTTTTAGGTCAAGTCATTTTTACACTGCTCTGAAAACTCACTACACTAACTCCTACGATGTTCCCTTACTATCATTCATTAAAATATTGAACTCACAACACTGGTAATTACAAAATTACAAACTTACCATTTCTCTTGCTATAAATAGAGAGGGGAAGTCCCTCCCCTTCCGGGGAGCTCCATGGGACCTTATTTCTGAAAAAGTATGCATTGAAGTCAATGGAGAGAGAAAGATTATCTTTCGATCCCGTTTGAATTGTGCCACGAATTACACATATGATGTTTGTCAATTTAAAAGATAATTTTGCAAGTCAAAAAAAGACGGCCGTCACGTTGGCACATTTCACTTCTTTCTTTCAGAACGAGGCGGAAAGTATTAAAAGAGGTGAAAATCACTCCAAGTCTGGGCATGTTGAGAGCTGTACACACACCAGTGTGCGAAAAAGTACACGTCCCACCGTCCGGGACATGTTATTTACAATATCGGACAAGTAGATCTTTCAATTGACTTGTCCGGCGGACAAGTGACGTTTTTCGCACTGATTTATTGACAAATTATTGATAAATTCAGTTTACAAAAGGCAGAACTCATTCACAAATTGTACGTGTCCGCCATTGTTCGTTTAGAAATGTTAGTTTCGGTTCTGCTTGTCGATTCCTAAGGAAATGCATCTCGCCGCTTTCTGAACAGTTAGGCGGGGCGGGGAGGGGCGGGAAGTGTAGCACAGTGGCAGAGTTGGGAAGCAAAACTTGGTTCCGAGTAGGAACAAATAACAATTGTCCGGTCCCGGGATTGATAAGAGTTGTGAGGACAGGAGGCGAGGCCGAGCCCCGCGGACCGCAGCTCTCTCTCTCTATGCTCCGTATCAGCTGATCGCTGCACGGTGCAGCTCAGCGTCTCTCTCTCTCTCTCTCTCTTTCTACACACAGCAGATCCGCTGCCCGTTTAACAGCCTCATCTTTTTCAAACTTTCTTATGTTCTTTCTCTAACACATAATGATGGTTATTAAGCGTTTTAGCTTCTGTGTTTTTAATATTGACCCTCATTTCCTTTATGAAGTGAAGCAGCCTCCCTGTGTCCTCGCGCTGTACTCACTTCCCCGGACCCCCAGACTCGGAGGAGCACAGGGATGTCAGTATTGTTTATGAAGCAGGGTATAGAAAGTACATTAATGAAATGAAAATACTATTTATTTACTTTTACAAACAGTGAGCAGCTGGGCAGCTGCAGCATGTGTATTGCAGGATATGTGTAAGCATGCAAGCATCTTTGAGTTGTAGAAAAGCGCTAGGCCTATAGGCTATAAATATAATGTATTATTATTATTATTATTATTAGGCCTATGTGTTGGACATGTGTGGTTGGACTCTGTCTCACAGGAAGGTTACAGCATGTGTGTTGCAGGACATGTGTTGGACACACAGACTGTGTGGTTGGACTCTGTCTCACAGGCAGGTTGCAGTGTAACATCAGAGGAGACTGGGCCAATTGTACATTCTCAAACTGCACCACTTAGAACTAACTAAACAATGCAAAGATTATTTTTATATAATTGTATTCAGTAACCGTAAGAAATTAAACAGTCTGAAGTGATTCGTAAATAGGAATACAGATTTGACTTAATGTTTTCATAAATATATTTTTCTCCCAGTTTGTCATGGGACTTATTTTTACCCTCTCAAAGAACTGGAATCGATAACCGAAAATGACTAGAATCGAAAAGCAGAACCGGAATCGTTAAAATCCAAACGATACCCAACCCTATGTGTGATGCAGTAAAATCTTACCGCTCACTTACGTTAGCGGTGTCGTAAAAACCGTGGGAAAATGTAAAATACGATGGCGAAGAAGAAGATTCCAGTGGCCCCAATTTGTGTCCATTCTGGACAAGTGAAAAATGTATTCGGACAAGTAAATTGCCTAACTCACTTGTCCATGGACAAGTACTCTCTAAAAACTTTTTCTCACACTGTGGGAGTTAGTCGGTTCCTAAGACCCAGCATGCGGGACCGGGACTCTGGGATTTGTAGTCTTTCTAGTTTTTCGTAGTCTTATATTTCAACAGTTTTACAACAAACTGTGAGTTTTTTCACATGGAAATGATTTTTTAAATCGACAAACATCATATGCGTAATTTGTGGCACAATTCAAACGGGATCAAAAGATAATCTTTCTCTCTCCTTTGACTTCAATACATAATTTTTCAGAAATAAGGTCCCATGGGGCGGAAGTAGATGGGCGGGACTTCACCTCTCTATAGTGCTTGTGTTGATGGACGCCATTTTGAAATACAATGAACTTATCTTTTTCAAAGCCACACCCCCACATATATCTGAAAAGCCCAGGATGTCCTCTCTGGAATACAATTGGACTTAATGCTGTGGCATGTATAACCTTGGGTGGGTCTCTGGAGGATAAGCAAATAAAATAAACTATGATAAAACATTAAAAACTGGCACAACTTAAAACGACTTTGACTATGGGATAAACGAGCGGTCACATCGAGCAATGGATTCTTGTCCTCCGTCCTTTAAGATGGACTTGAACTCCCCCTTAGTGATCAAATGGGACAGTTTCAGCTCCTTCTGTACTTTATCCCAGGCAGAAGGAGCACAGGGAGCGCAGGCCATATAGACTTTGTTTTTTATACATAAAGATATGAAGATCACAGGAAACCACCATTTGAGGGTCCTGGCTCATCTCTGGTGAGTAAAGAGGGCCCCCTGACTAATAGGTGGGAAATAGACATTCAGAGTCACACAGGGAGGCATCGCCATGGTGATGGGAGTGATGGGAGTGAAGGGGGATGGGGGTCTTTAGGGAGCTGGGATCAACCTGTAGACAATAACTGAGCCGGGCCTAATGGGACCGTCAGTTTCAATGACCAGTGATGATGACCAGGCTCAGAGTCATGTATGGGATTAAGTAATCAGGATACAACAAACAGGTAATTTACAGTTTAAAATGTTTTGATTACTGTTACATTTCTAAATATTGGGGATTACTAGCAGGATAAGAGTTTTATTAAAAACCTAAAACAAGCAGATAGTGTTTGTTGTAAAGGGTCAGGCGTTATCTCAGTAATCTGTGCTGTTCTGTTCTCTAATACTTTTCAGTGTGAATCCATCTCTTCTGCCTCAATCTGCTTCATGGTTTTCTCTTTCTTTGCTTCATTTGTTCTGTTTTTAATTCAGCAGGTGAACCTATATGTTCATAAAACAGTGTGTGTGAGCTTAACGGTGTGTGTTTAACTAAACCGGAGCATTTCCTGTCAGCTCAGATTTCATTTCTGTTTTTCTAAACTGTAGTCCGTGCTCATGAGTTTCTGTGTTAGCCTAATGCCTGAATCTGCTTCATGTCTTACTATAAATACAATCATTATCCTAAATATCTTGGTTTCTTATTTTCTAAAGTCACATTGATCTGCTGTCTTACATACTACACTTCAGTAAAAAACCTCTTATTGATATTTGGTTTCTCTTGGATTTGTTTTGGAACAGAAAGTAATCAGGTTACTTAAGTATATTTTGACACTCAGATCCGATCCACAGGTAACTATTAATGTAACATATCCCATGTTTAAGTAACCCTCCCAGTCCTGGCTATAATGGACCATCTCATCATATTTACTTGGTGTAACGAACATGTGATTTATCAGCATGCTCTACAATATGAACGTTATGTATACAACAGGCACTGCATGGCAACTGCTGAGCGCCTCCCTCCTTCCTCCCATCCTCACCTCATCGTTCCTCCCCCACTGGGAGGACATCTGGTCCCAGACCTGCCCTCTGTGCCCCGCCCTCCTCTCCCTCCTCCCCCATCCTCTCTCCCCATGCAGGGATCCTCTCAGACTCAGAGCTGTGGATGTAAGTGATCCCTGGCTTTGTAGAGAGGGGTAACAACCTGAAGCATCTGAGAGGAAGGGTCTGACCATCTAGCACTTATAATATGTAGCCTAGTGTCCACTCAACATTGGACTCCATTGAAAGCAGCATATAGATTAAGTCGGGTACTTGAGTTAAACACATGTTTGCTTTAGTGAGTATGCATCAGGATAGGGAGGGTTACTTTAACAATGTGTACAATACAAGTACTTCTAAAACAGCGTTGTTAGTAGCAACAACATCAAATAAAGGATTACTTTCCATTACTTTTGGATTGCGTCAAAATCAAATGCAATGCAAATAAACTATTATTACTTTATATACATGTTTGTAATTATTCCATTATTAATGTTTTATTTGTTTATTTATTTTTAATATTTTATTGTTTAATTAAAAAAAATTATTTATTTGATTGTATTTCCTTTTTATTATTATACTTACTTTAGCTCCTTGTGTCCATTGAACTGTTGTATTATGTTGCTATGCTGCATGTGAGCAAAACGTTTTTTATGTCTGACCTAAAGTGTTTTAATTTGTAATGTGTGCCATGTTGTGAACGCACTTTGAGCTGCACCTAGTGTATGAAAGGTGCTGAACAAATACAGCTTTATATTATCTCGCGATCCAGAGCTCAATGTTCTGGATTAGACATTTTAACGACGTTTCTCTGAGTAATTACTGAAAGGCTTCACCTTTAAATAAATTGCAATCACTCTCTGAAATCACAAAGGCGTCTGCTTGTCTTTCTCGTCAACATAATGTCACCGTGCTGCTTTGAATTTGAAATGTGATTCCTCCTCCTCCTCCTCCTCATCGAAGCGAACACGAGTGATTACCCTGCAGAGGTAAAGTGTTCTGTCGCCCACACACCTGCATCGCTCTCACTCTTTCTATACTGTTCAGACATTAGCCGCTCAACATACATCACCACTTAGCACGCCTGCACACATGCAAGAGAGTTTGCATGATTAACGTGCAGAAAAGAACACTTGAAACTGCTTTTTTAAACGTTAATGCACCAGACTCAGGGACAGTTCCATCCCACAGGCCTTAAGGCAACAGTATAGACTATATCTGCTTTATGGTGTTGCTCTGTGGGAGGAGCCTGGGACCTAAGACTTTCATGGTCATAACTAAACTGTAGCTCTGTACACAGGACAATAAAAGCCTTGCATTTTGAATCTAATAATCATACATCGACAGGTACATCCTTCCTTCTATCTATTACCCTACATCCTGGCCTTGGTCAGAAGCCTCTGCAGGACACACTCCTCCATACCAAACAGCTGTTTAGCATATAGGTATATAACTACTATCCCACAGGATAAAGCGGACTACCTAATTAGTCCATCACTCAATCTTCCTGTCGATGCCTCCGTGTTCACATGAAGCAACTGAAGCCTGTTAGCAGCAAGTCTCTGCCGCTTCCTTCTCATCTGCATAGAAACGGGCTGACCAATCTAAACAGACGGCCAACAGCTTTCCACACAATAGCCAGCTCTAAAAAAAGCAGCAGTGGGCAGCAGGTTAATTAATCCAACGAGCGCACAAAGGCAAGAATATCACTTCAGACCGCAGTCAATTTGGACGTGTGCCACGCCAGATACAGCAGGCGAGGAAGTGGTGTATTCTGGGTTACAAAAGGACCTGTGTGTTAATAAAATAATGTGTCAGTGTGTTCTTTGTTACTGTTCTTTATTACTGGAAACTGTATTAATTTACAGCTGTTTTGTTGGCTGCAGTGACAATTGCAACACATACAAACAAAACAAATACACGAGGGAGTTTTGGCTTCTACTGTGTGAATGTTTGTTTACATTTTGCTTCAGGTTTATTACACGGCTTGGATGAGTACTCGATTGTGATTGGTACATTTTGGCATTTCAGAAGTCTGTTATTTTTCGCGAGCACACTGTTGCTAAGGAGAACAGACCGTTGCTAAAGAGGATCAATGGAGTCCGGTCAATTTAACGTCAGCTGTGGACAACAAACATTGGTTTTCATCCTTCATAAAACACAGTGAAATATTTTTGGGAATATAGATTTTTTATATTTTGAAGAGCAGGACACTTTGATTTCATGATGTTTAAACTGTTCCCAGTAAAGAAAAGATAAAAGCCAACAAGAGAAGGAAATAAGTTAAAAGACAGAGAGCTGGAGGTTTAGAGAAATCAACAGAAGAAGAGAGAAAGGAAGTAAACACTAAAGGGAACAGCAGAAGAAGGCAGACAGGAAGTAAACACTAAAGGGAACAGCAGAAGAAGACAGACAGACAGGAAGTAAACACTAAAGGGAACAGCAGAAGAAGAAAGACAGGAAGTAAACACTAAAGGGAACAGCAGAAGAAGACAGAGAGGAAGTAAGCACTAAAGGGAACAGCAGAAGAAGACAGACAGGAAGTAAACCATGAAGGGAACAGCAGTAGAAGACAGACAGGAAGTAAACACTAAAGGGAACAGCAGAAGAAGAAAGACAGGAAGTAAACACTAAAGGGAACAGCAGAAGAAGACAGAGAGGAAGTAAACACTAAAGGGAACAGCAGAAGAAGACAGACAGAAAGGAAGTAAACAAAAAAAGGGAACAGCCGAAGAAGACAGACAGGAAGTACACACTAAAGGGAACAGCAGAAGAAGACAACCAGGAAGTGAACACTAAAGGGAACAGCAGAAGAAGACAGACAGGAAGTAAACACTAAAGGGAACAGCAGAAGAAGACAGCCAGGAAGTAAACACTAAAGGGAACATCAGAAGAAGACAGACAGGAAGTAAACACTAAAGGGAACAGCAGAAGAAGACAGACAGGAAGTAAACACTAAAGGGAACAGCAGAAGAAGACAGACAGGAAGTAAACACTAAAGGGGACAGCAGAAGAAGACAGACACGAAGTAAACACTAAAGGGAACAGCAGAAGAAGACAGACACGAAGTAAACACTAAAGGGAATAGCAGAAGAAGACAGACAGACAGGAAGTAAACACTAAAGGGAACAGCAGAAGAAGACAGACAGGCAGGAAGTAAACACTAAAGGGAACAGCAGAAGAAGACAGACAGGCAGGAAGTAAACACTAAAGGGAACAGCAGAAGAAGACAGACAGGCAGGAAGTAAACACTAAAGGGAACAGCAGAAGAAGACAGACAGGCAGGAAGTAAACACTAAAGGGAACATAGCAGTTCAACCGTTTGTACGATTTTTTTCTTGGGAGAAATACGATCATTTTAAAATCATTACTGTGAGTCAAGTAGTTGTTTTATTTAGTATGTGGACATGTAGTATATATAATAAGAGGGATAATGTGCAGTGAGGTGGTCATTAATGAAGAAAGCGACGGGGTGAGCGGGATCCCGAACTTACATATTTAATGTTCCCTTCACTAAACTGGGACTGTTTTGGTTGCAGCGTGCAGGCTTCACATTGTTCACAACGACATTAACATTGATTTCTCTTAACGTCTGTTTTCTCTCAGCGACCCATTTCACTAACTGACTTAACTGCGCGATGCTGAAGTCTCTAGATTTGACTCGTTTCAGGGGGGAGAAACAGCTTTGACCAAGATGTCCGTCATGTAGGTGTGATCCCCCCCCCCCCCCCCCACACACACACACACACACACACACACACACACACACACACACACACACACACACACACACACACACACACACACACACACACACACACACACACACACACACACACACACACACACACACACACACACACACACACACACACACACACACACACACACACACACACACACACACACACACACACACACACTCTGGAGGTAGTGATGTTTACAGAGGTCAGACAAAGACTGAAGGCAGCATCACTAATACACACAAACCCATCGTCCCTGCAAACCCTATGTATAATTCAGATTGGAGGAAGGATACAAGTATATATGGGTTATGATGAGTCTACATAATTCAACGATCGCTACACGAGACAACAATGTATTTTTAGGTTTGTGACATGGTTAAAAAAGGAGATTAAGGCCACGTTTACATATCATAAACGCACAAATTGTTGTCTTTCTGCTGTCAGTTTAAATCGTATATAAAAATACCAAAATGCTCGAGATATTGAGATTCAGAATACTTTTTTCTCCATTAAATGTACATTGAATTGAATTTTGTCTTTCTCACCCGCAAAAACACCCAATCAAACTGCAATTGCATTTTTAAGTCTAAAAATGCCTAAGTGGCTGTCATAATAAAAGTGCTTAATAGAAGTAGAGATAAAGCTGATAAAGGAAACCAATCTGTTGATGCTAATAGGAGTGGATTGTTGGAGTTATAAAGTAATAAAATGCAATGTGTGATAGAAAGACTTTGCACGATTGCAGTCAAAATAAATCATGCAATCATCTGTTTCTCTGCAATCAACATTTTGTTGTATTGAATTGCTTCCATCTGTTGTCAAATACATTGGTAAACAACTATAAAATGAGTTCTTAAATGGCAGTTCAAGATGTGGTATAATTGAAAACAAACACTAAGCGCAGATGACAGAGAATCTATCATCATCCATCTCAGGTCAGTGTGCTGAGCGAGGTGTAAAATGGCTGTTTTGGCCGTACATCTGTCCCTCTGTGAGCGTCTGTCTGCGCACACAGCCGCATGCACACTGAGCATTTCATAATCAATTCAAATGACATTCTCCTGCAGAGCTGTCCTCTCCTCAATGTGTCAATACATGTCAATTTAGTATTTTTTCAGCACTAATTACATGATTTTTTTGTATTAATAGTTGTTGACAGTATATCATTCATTCAGGGATCTAAATGTGTGCTGTTGTAAAACTTCATGATGATATTGAGGGCATGTTTCCAAAATAAAGCCAGTGGCTGAGCGTCTGCTGAGGAGAACAGGGTCTTTGTCTATAATTCATAGAGCTAAATGGAATGGAGCAGCCAGTCCTGTCACTGCATGTCTGCACTGAAGCTCTTAATGCAGAGCCAGCGAGAAGTGTGAATATAAAACACTCCTCAAGTGCTGAACACCAGCAAACAAAGAGCATGTGTGTGTAAAGCTGTCCATAAAGCCACAGACATCTCAAACCAGACGCGGGAAGCCATGCACGTTCATTCACCATCCATGTGTGCAAAATAGGACAGTAAAATCTTGATAACATAAAAAATACCATGGCTTTGTCTGGTCAAAAAAGCACTTAAATACATAGGAATATTTGCAATTATGCATAATCAATGCAATGGGAATTTCCCGTGTGGTCAGTTAGATTGATGCAAATAAAGAAAAATCAAAGGATGGTGAATTTATGGGACGGATTTATCTAACTTACAATGCCATTTTTATTTATTTGTAAACACAGTCTTTGCAATATGTTGAATAATGATATGGATCAAAAAAATCTGAAATATGTATTTAATTATCAATTTAAAAGTGTATTTATTATAAGAGAATAAGGACATTTGAAAAATAAACCTGCTAAAAATATCAAGAATTGAATAGAAAATTCCAAAATATTCACAATTTGTCATTTCAAATCAGAAAACTGAATATTTAGGTTATTTCCCCAGTTAAAAAAAGCCATTCTAATGTTCAGTGAACACTTCATTCTGCTGATTGTTAAGGTGTTGAAACTAAGCAAACAGCAATAAAGGCTGAATGCTCCCTGTGGCTTTTAACACCCGCAGTCCATTTCCCGTCCATAACCCAAAGGACATCCTTATCACTTCTGCTTTGTGGTTCTCAGAAGCAGAAGAAACCGAAACTAAAGAAAAATAAATAATACAAATAAAAGCTTTTATGGTTTTGAAATTCAATCTCATCTTTCACTTTGGAAAAAAAAACATGTGGTATTTTTATAGGGAGTTCCTGCCATGCCATTATCTTTACATGTGTACACAACCTCTCTCAGTACACAGCTTTACACTCATTATATATTAACTATACTGCATATATTGTATTGTATTATTGTGAGTACTTTGCAGTAATATACTGTCCGTCGTTTTTTGGTAAATCCAGATTTCATGTAAATAATTTTTAACGTATAATAGTTTTTTATAATAGTTTTTCTTTTAATTTGTGGTTGTTTTTCTCACCTTTTATCTTCTCTAACTGTGTTTATGCGGCACCACCAAGTCAAATTCCTCGTATGTGTACACCTACTTGGCAATAAACCTATTTCTGATTTCTAATTTCTGATCTTTACAATAAAGAAATGAAGGAAATGGCTTCACCTCATACTGGAGATACTGTTTCCTCCACTCCGGAGTGATGTGGGACGAAAGATGCTCCGCGAATTTCATTTCCCCAGAATACGAGTCCCCCTCACAGCTCAAAAGGTAAATCCAACTGTCCCCTTCGCTGTCCACGCGACTTTGGATCTGAGTGAACTCTGTGGATCAACATGCGGTGCGTCACTGCGCGCTTTCTGGTTCTTTTCCCCGGTCAGTGCGCACCGAAAGTAGCCGGTCCCTTCATTCTGTTTCACGTGGGGAAAGCGGTCTCTCTCTGGGAACAGGTGGTGCGGTTTAACGGTGGTTCTCTCTTCTCTCTCAGTGACTTTGCTCCGTCCCTCCCTGGGCAGGTCTGGGGACTCTACGCGTGGAGCCACAGCGCGTGCGTGGTTGCGTCAGCAGAGCGCGTGGGGAGGTGGTGGTGGTGGGACCTCCGGGAGAAAAGGAGTAGGAAGCGCAGTCAGAGAACTCAGACCACAGAGAGGAGAGTTGTGTGTCTGGAAGCAAAGAGAGGAAGAAGTTAGATTAAAAACACTTGATGTGAGGTTTTGAGGTTTGAAGTCCGTGTTTTGTGTCACAACCAACAAGTTCAAACTCCATTTCAAGTCAAAGTCAACTTTATTGTCAATCTTTCAGTTTGTGTGTACAGACAGAGAGATCCAAATACCGTTTCCCACAATCCCAAATACAAAAACAAACAAAAATATGTATGCAAATATGTATATACATACACAATCAACAGAGACATTTATACACATGCGCACATTAAGACATACATAAAAGCACAACAATCAATCTATACAAAACAACAGTCACTTCAATATCTTTGAGAATGTATTTAAAGATCCAATAATCTGATTGACTGTCCTCATCCGCAGAGGTGTAAAGTAACTAAGTACATTAACTCAAGTACTAAAACATTAAGGTACTTCTACTTTACTTGAGTATGTTCATGTTATCCTACTTTATACTAGATTTTGTCGGCAAATGTTGTAAATGTTACTCCTTTAAATCAACTAACACATGCTAGATATATTATAAAGTAATTCAAAATAAACCCTACTTGAACCGAGTGCAACATTGAAGTGATGAAGAGATTATTGCATCAATAATAATTTAAAATGTTTGCTTGAATGTGCACGATGAGTACTTTTACTTTTGGTATTTGATGCATATGTTGATATACCACTGCCAGATGGAAAACTGCAAACTCCATTTAGAGAACCAATAATGATATAAGCATACTTTGTAAAATCACGATTGGCTGTCCTCATCTGTTTGTCTATGTTTTGCCTGATTAAAAGTCATTTTCAAGTTATGGATATGCAAACTTTTCTGTGGAGTACGTCTGCCTATTTCTAAAAATGTATCTGTAAATGAGAGTGAAATACAGTGAGGTTGTTTGGATGCTCAGTTTAATAGGCCTGCATAAACTTTTGATTATATCTGGAAGAGTGGAGATCCAAGGGAAAGGGATAATAGGCTTTCATTACTTCCAAAAAGACCTCATTATGTTGTCCATGCTTCCTCCAAAGTTCGCCAGATTTATGTTGAATACAATAAAAGGTAATGAGCGTCAAACTACAAACATCCTAAATAAAGTTGACCGGGCTTCTTTGTGTTTCTTATAATAAAAATATAACTTTAAGGCTTGATTTATTTAATTTAATGAGCATTGGAACAACCTGTCTGCTGCAGGTTACATGTATTATTGGGCCGACAGCAGCCTCTGCTGGACAAACTGCGCTAATGCATTCTGCCATTAATAAGTTGACTCAATTGCCTCATGCAGGGCCGTCTGCATGACCGGCCTGTAGGGAGGGATTGCCCTGGCCTCATGACAGGTGTAAACAAAAACTACATCTGAAATATAACAGAAGATAGGTGATTTGGACAAATTAAATGAGCAGTTGGCGTAACACTGAGTTGACTAAAGCCACATTAACTTCACTGACTTTTCTTTTTAAAGCTCCCATGTCATGCTTTTCCGGTTTTTACCGGCCGTCCACTTGTGTGTTCTGAAGGTTTTTCTGCATGTAAACGGTCTGCAGAGTCAAAACCCTCAAAGTACAACCTGTAGTGAGTAAAACTCTAACAGAGAAAAGACCTGTCTATGCTGCCCCAGAACACCTCGTTGGACATTTCTCTTTTTCCATTGTTTGCTTCCTGGGTTCTGTGACGTGTGAACACCCAAATCAACAACAAATGACCGGATTGGCCCAAATGGACCAATCCGCAGAGCACTTCACACACCAGGATCCCTTGGCTAACTAACAGGGAGTCCCCATTGACTTGCATAGAGCTCCCTAAACGCTGGTAATAGACGAGTTGGGATGGTGGAGAAATGCTCTCCACAGACCCATTCTCACAGCGTATAAACCTTTTTCTGACTCAATATCAAGCCACACTTATTGTTTTTACTTCGGCTGTGAGTGTTTGTGTGTGCTCAGGATGATTTTGGCTTGTTCTCGCTGTATCGCTGACCCGGAAACCTGTCCGCTCCTCGCAGCAGTGGCTCGCAGTAGCGAGCCTCGCAACGTCCCGACCAATCAGAGCACACTGGGCTCACAGGGGGGGGCGGGGGGGGGGGGCAGGAGCTCCAACAAGCCGTTTAGGACAGAGAGTGAATACACATACTATACAGAGATGCTGTATGAGAAACCAATGTGAGTTTGGAAAATTGCACAATATAAATCTATTCTAGTAGACCTCAACAATGATCAGTAGAAATGGCCATGACATGGGACCTTTAACATTCAGTGTTGGAAGAATACTCAGATCCTCAAGTAAAAGCACAAAATACTATGGTCTAAAAATACTCTTGTATCACCTAAATGTACTTCAATTATAAACAGTGAAAATATTCGTCAAGCAGAATGGATATTTTCAACGCATTATAAGATTATTATGGTTATTATATTATCCTGTTTTATACATACGAGCATTTTTAGTATTGCAGTTTGTCAATGTGGGGAAATGTTGAAATTGTATAGATTAGTAGTACAGTTCTGCAATTTACAATATCAGTTTATCATGTGTTTTATAGGTACAAAGTAGCCTAATTGTGAGTGAGTGTTAAAATAAATGTAGTCAAAATTTCAATTTTCACCTCTGAAATGTAGTGGAGTAGAAGTATTAAATGGAAAGACTTAAAAATAAATACATAAGTTTAATACTTAAATGTACTTAGTTACTTTCTACAAATGGCAACATTAAACCCATCACATAACAGCCATGTAGCTAACGCTAGTAAGCTAAACAAATAAAGTAAGCTAACAAGCTAAACACAAGACCATACATTTTAAATACAAACAATATACCAAGTAAGTAGACACATAAACTGCAAAAAGTTACATCTGAAGAGATTTTAATATCCCTTTTAGAAAAACCAGTCGACAAATTGCTAAATAATGTACCTGTCAGTTAGCTTTAATGCTAAGGTTTGATTTAAGATTAACTGACAACCGTTAATTACCGTTAACCAAAATATTTTTCAATGTTAACCTTCACACAGAGTAAAGCACCACAATATTTGCCTTTCAAGTAAAATGTGTTGTCTATTCTTTAAATATAGTCATGCTTTAATAAATTGTACATTTAACAGATGTATTTATATATTTCTTTGTTTTTATAACGTATTTTCTTACCAACGAATAACCGCGGATGCAATGGGAACCTTTCTTTCTAGCAGTGTGTGTTCCACCCGGTGTTTTTAGTCGACAGTACCAGAGACGGACCAACTGTGGAAACAAATCCGGCTGTCAGGTATCTTTTAACGATATCGGATTAAAAGAAGAAATCCTCGCTGAGAAACTTCACAAATATCCTGAAGACAGACTCTCTCCTTCTTCTTATTAACGGTCCTCATACTTCTCAACACACCAAGTGGTCTCTGACGCTCTTGTAAAACAGTAACACAAAACAACAACAACAACAACAATGGCTTCTGGTTCGTCCTCCCCGGACACCGCCACGGGCTCCGGTACCGACCCGGCCCGGCCCGACACCGGAGAGCCTCTCGGGGGGGCCGGGTCGGACTCGGACTCGGACCTGGGGCTGGATCAGTTTGACTGCAGCGGGGGGGAGGACCGGCTGGAGGGGGACGACCTGCAGCGGGAGTTCGAGTCCGCGGCAGACCGGGTCCGGGACCTCGTCCAGACCGCCGCGAGGGACCAGCTGCTCTACCTGTACGCCCGGTACAAGCAGGTGAGGGACGGATTAGAGGGGGACACATACAACCCCTCAAATACTGGCACCTTGTGGGTTTACATAAGAACCGTACACATTTGAAAGAACATCCATAACATTCATCTGCTCACAAAATATCAATATTCCAATTAATTGTATATAGATTCTTCTTGCACTATTTCTATCCTCTTTTATTTGTATTTACTTGCACTATTTTATCTGTGTTATTGTGTTGCACTGTTGGAGGGGCCTGTGACCTCAGATATTCATTGATATATCTACATCGTAGCTATGTACACATGATAATAAAAGCCTTGAATCAAAGAGCACAAATGCCTGGTACAAAGAGGTGAGGGGCGGATTAGAGGAGTGTGGGGGAAACTTCTGTAGCAATGGAGAGTCAGGACTCAAGGAGACACGAGGAGAGCTGGATCACTGACGGTTTATTTGGAGCTTCGGCCGGAGACATGTCACGGGGGACGATCTGACCACACATGACATTACATGTTACTTGTTAGACACTTTTATCCAAACCGACTTACACACATTCAGTACTGTGGACAATCCCCACAGGAACAATTTGGGGTGAAGTGTCTCAGGGACACAACGACATGCTGACTGCAGTGGAACTCAAACATGCTACCCCCTGATTCGAAGTCCAGCACACTACCCACTGAGCCACAGCCGCCCACACGGTTGAGATGCCACAATCAATTCTGAAGAGCTCTACCCCAGACCCGTGTATTTAGCTAGTTCAGAGTGTAATAATCAACATTCTTCAATAGATAGACTAAACAGCTGAGGACACTGAATCACATTAGTTGTCGCTTATGGCTCGGGGTCATCTACACCCCGAGAAGGATGTGTTCCAGGTGTCCCACAACAATAACTATCTCTGACCGAGAGCTGCCCGGTCACAAACTGGTAACAACAACAACCTGCTAGGGCAGCCCCTCCTTAAGGGAGATACTGTAGCGGCTGCTCAAGGCTGGAGCATCTGAGTCAGAGGGCGAAAGATGACATGCAGGGGAAATGATTCCCCAACAGGAGGACACATATAACTGGGCTGCTGTGCTCTCAGCGGTCGCCAAACCATTTCGGAAGATCTCTAACCCAGACCCATGTATTTAACTGGTTCTGAGAGAATAATCATCATGCTGCATAACAAGATACAGCACTATAACCTCTGTCAGCTGACGCCAACAGGCAGGAACATGAAAATGGTATGTGGTACAACATGTGGTACAACATTCCTACACTCTGGTACTTCTACGTACAAGATCTTCTACTTTTATTCAAGTTCAAGACCTGAGTACTTCTACTTTTACTCAAGTACAAGATCTGAGTACTTCTACTTTTATTCAAGTACAAGATCTGAGTACTTCTACTTTTACTCAAGTCCAAGATCTGAGTACTTCTACTTTGCTCAAGTCCAAGATCTGAGTACTTCTACTTTTACTCAAGTACAAGATCTGAGTACTTCTACTTTTATTCAAGTACAAGATCTGAGTAATTCTACTTTTACTCAAGTACAAGATCTGAGTACTTCTACTTTTACTCAAGAACAAGATCTGAGTACTTCTACTTTTACTCAAGTCCAAGATCTGATTACTTCTACTTTTACTCAAGTACAAGATATGAGTACTTCTACTTTTACTCAAGTCCAAGATCTGAGTACTTCTACTTTTGTTCAAGTACATGATCTGAGTGCTTCTACTTTTACTAAGTACAAGACCTGAGTACTTCTACTTTTACTCAAGTCCAAGATCTGAGTACTTCTACTTTTACTCAAGATCTGAGTACTTCTACTTTTACTCAAGTCCAAGATCTGAGTACTTCTACTTTTACTCAAGTCCAAGATCTGAGTACTTCTACTTTTACTCAAGTACAAGACCTGAGTACTTCTACTTTTACTCAAGTACAAGACCTGAGTACTTCTACTTTTACTAAAGTACAAAACCCGAGTACTCACAGTTTTTTGGAAGGATGTCTGCAGGATGTTGACGTCTGATGATATTTGAATAAAGATGGATAATTCAGACTTGTTTTTCTTTTCAGGCCAAAGTGGGAAAGTGCAATACACAGAAACCTGGCTTCTTTGACTTTGAAGGACAGAGAAAATGGTATGTGGCCTAAACGTGTGAGTGAGTGAGTGAGTGAGTGAGTGAGTGAGTGAGTGAGTGAGTGAGTGAGTGAGTGAGTGAGTGAGTGAGTGAGTGAGTGAGTGAGTGAGTGAGTGAGTGAGTGAGTGAGTGAGTGAGTGAGTGAGTGAGTGAGTGAGTGAGTGAGTGAGTGAGTGAGTGAGTGAGTGAGTGAGTGAGTGAGTGAGTGAGTGAGTGAGTGAGTGAGTGAGTGAGTGAGTGAGTGAGTGAGTGAGTGAGTGAGTGAGTGAGTGAGTGTGTGAGTGTGTGAGAGTGAGTGAGCTTGCAGAACAATATGATTGTTTTCTACTGTTTGTTTATGGCCTACTAAACAGTTCTTTAAACCAATTGTTTAAGAATGTCTGTTAAAGCTTTCTATGTTTAAGCTCTCTTTCACACTTTTTCCACGCTAAAATATTGTTAAATGTTGTTAAACATTCCCACTCATGATGTTTCAGATCTAAATGCACCGCCCCCCAGTTCATACTCCAGGTTTATAATGAAAGTCACACAATGGTCTGATTACAGGCAGGCCTGGAAGCAGCTGGGAGACATGGAGGCGGATCAAGCGATGCAGGAGTACATTTCCTGCGTCAACGAGTTGGACCCTGAAGGCAGCACGAAGGTAATGAGACCATCTCTGAGTTAAAGCTGATCCCAACATCTGTACATTACAAAACCACTGGGTATACTATACTGGACTGGAGTGTACAGTGCTATACACATTGTATACCAGTGATGGAGGAAGTGTTCAGATCTTCTTTCTCAAGTCAAAATAACAAAAGTCAACTTTAATGTCAATCTTACTCAGTTTGTGTTTACAGACAGAGATCGAAATGACGTTTTCAACAATCCCGAATATAAAATTATACAATATACACATATGTATACAAATATGTAAAAATATGTATATCCTATATACACAATCAACAAGACTACGTTGTGAAAATACTGCATTCATCTTACTAAAAGTAAATGTACAAAAAAAATGGTTTCAAAATCAATTTGAAGTACCGTAAGTAACATTACTTGGATTCATAAGTACATATTTCTTTACTGGATTCCATCTAGTTATGCATTAATGTGTTTTTTAACATTAATGTTATAGCTGACGGAGGTGGGGATGAGTAATTAAAGCTCCCAAATTAATGTAGTGGATAATATTCACTTACAAAAGATTAGAAACACTAAAAGCATAGAATGGAAATACCTATACAAGTGAAAAGTAGTAATCAAATTGTACAATACTTAACTTAAATGTAATTTATTATGTTCCTCCACAGTGGTAAACTACCTGACGACATATTTTCTTTGCACTGTTTATTTTGTCCAGTTCAAAGGTCGATTTCGTCTAATCAGATACAAGCTCTTACAGTCAATTATACTTTGCATACTGGATAACAACTTTTGGCTCAATGGCAAATAATAATAATAATGCAAATAATAATAATACACTTTATTTATTTAGCCCCTTTCAAACTGAGTTACAAAGTGCTATCACAAAAGAAAGACCATACAAATGTAAACAAACACAGAGAATGCAATAAATATAAAACCAATTTCATAGAACACAGAGAGGAATGAAACATAAGTAATATCAGATAAAAACAACTCTAAACAAGTGGTTTTTCAAAGAGTTTGCAGCCCTGATCTCCTCAGGCATACGGCACTAAAAGTTGTATTTTTAAATAGATTGTGAAAGCAACGGGTAGCCAGTGTGTGTGGAAGCCAGAATTGGTGCGATGTGGTCATATGTCCTGGTTTCATTTCAAATCCTCACAGCCTAGCCGAGTACGACGAGCTGGAGGCGGGGTAGAAGTTGTTTTATATAAAGTAAACCACGCCCACTTTCATGTTTACTTAAAATAGCTTTCCAGGTGTTTTTAAATGACCATAAGCTACTTCTCTCTTCTCTACTGTCGCTGAAAACGAAGTCATCTAATGTAGAGACATCCACTGTCCTCGCTGCCCTTGCACATGCAGTGCTGTGTTCCTGCCAGCAGGGGGCGGTGTCTCAGTGTCAATCTGTCAGTGGATTCTCATTCTGATCATGCAGCATGAAGAGAACATGAGAGGTTATGTTGTCTTCCTCAATTGCTGACATTCTGCAACATGAATAATGCAAGACCTAAAAGAGGCTGTTACATCTGTACTCGCTCCTGTGTCACATCACCTGACTGTCAGGAGAGTTGTGTTGCCATGGATGAGAAGTCCTTCAGGGCAGCAGAGTATCAGGATCAGTTTCAACAACACATGTCTGCTTAGTAAACAAAGAACATTTACCAAACTAACATTTTAGAGGTACTTAAACTTAACCTGAGTATTTACATTTTATTTACTACATCGTTCAGACAGATTCAGATTATCACCAAATTCACGTGAACATCAGCAGGAGAGGACTCTTTAAAGTAGAGACACTACATACTGAAATACACCTGAACATCAGCAGGAGAGAACTCTTTAAAGTAGAGACACTACATACTGAAATACACCTGAACATCAGCAGGAGAGGACTCTTTAAAGTAGAGACACTACATACTGATATACACCTGAACATCAGCAGGAGAGGACTCTTTAAAGTAGAGACACAACATACTGATATACACCTGAACATCAGCAGGAGAGGACTCTTTAAAGTAGAGACACTACATACTGATATACACCTGAACATCAGCAGGAGAGGACTCTTTAAAGTAGAGACACTACATACTGATATACACCGGAACATCAGCAGGAGAGGACTCTTTAAAGTAGAGACACTACATACTGATATACACCTGAACATCAGCAGGAGAGGACTCTTTAAAGTAGAGACACAACATACTGATATACACCTGAACATCAGCAGGAGAGGACTCTTTAAAGTAGAGACACTACATACTAATATACACCTGAACATCAGCAGGAGAGGACTCTTTAAAGTAGAGACACTACATACTGATATACACCTGAACATCAGCAGGAGAGAACTCTTTAAAGTAGAGACACTACAAACTGATATACACCTGAACATCAGCAGGAGAGGACTCTTTAAAGTAGAGACACTACATACTGATATACACCTGAACATCAGCAGGAGAGGACTCTTTAAAGTAGAGACACTACATACTGATATACACCTGAACATCAGCAGGAGAGGACTCTTTAAAGTAGAGACACTACAAACTGATATACACCTGAACATCAGCAGGAGAGGACTCTTTAAAGTAGAGACACTACATACTGATATACACCTGAACATCAGCAGGAGAGGACTCTTTAAAGTAGAGACACTACATACTGATATACACCGGAACATCAGCAGGAGAGGACTCTTTAAAGTAGAGACACTACATACTGATATACACCTGAACATCAGCAGGAGAGGACTCTTTAAAGTAGAGACACAACATACTGATATACACCTGAACATCAGCAGGAGAGGACTCTTTAAAGTAGAGACACTACATACTAATATACACCTGAACATCAGCAGGAGAGGACTCTTTAAAGTAGAGACACTACATACTGATATACACCTGAACATCAGCAGGAGAGAACTCTTTAAAGTAGAGACACTACAAACTGATATACACCTGAACATCAGCAGGAGAGGACTCTTTAAAGTAGAGACACTACATACTGATATACACCTGAACATCAGCAGGAGAGGACTCTTTAAAGTAGAGACACTACATACTGATATACACCTGAACATCAGCAGGAGAGGACACTTTAAAGTAGAGACACTACATACTGATATACACCTGAACATCAGCAGGAGAGGACTCTTTAAAGTAGAGACACTACATACTGATATACACCTGAACATCAGCAGGAGAGGACACTTTAAAGTAGAGACACTACATACTGATATACACCTGAACATCAGCAGGAGAGGACTCTTTAAAGTAGAGACACTACATACTAATATACACCTGAACGTCAGCAGGAGAGGACTCTTTAAAGTAGAGACACTACATACTGATATACACCTGAACATCAGCAGGAGAGGACTCTTAAAAGTAGAGACACTACATACTGATATACACCTGAACATCAGCAGGAGAGGACTCTTTAAAGTAGAGACACTACATACTGATATACACCTGAACATCAGCAGGAGAGGACTCTTTAAAGTAGAGACACTACATACTGATATACACCTGAACATCAGCAGGAGAGGACTCTTTAAAGTAGAGACACTACATACTGATATACACCTGAACATCAGCAGGAGAGGACTCTTTAAAGTAGAGACACAACATACTGATATACACCTGAACATCAGCAGGAGAGGACTCTTTAAAGTAGAGACACTACATACTAATATACACCTGAACATCAGCAGGAGAGGACTCTTTAAAGTAGAGACACTACATACTGATATACACCTGAACATCAGCAGGAGAGAACTCTTTAAAGTAGAGACACTACAAACTGATATACACCTGAACATCAGCAGGAGAGGACTCTTTAAAGTAGAGACACTACATACTGATATACACCTGAACATCAGCAGGAGAGGACTCTTTAAAGTAGAGACACTACATACTGATATACACCTGAACATCAGCAGGAGAGGACTCTTTAAAGTAGAGACACTACAAACTGATATACACCTGAACATCAGCAGGAGAGGACTCTTTAAAGTAGAGACACTACATACTGATATACACCTGAACATCAGCAGGAGAGGACTCTTTAAAGTAGAGACACTACATACTGATATACACCGGAACATCAGCAGGAGAGGACTCTTTAAAGTAGAGACACTACATACTGATATACACCTGAACATCAGCAGGAGAGGACTCTTTAAAGTAGAGACACAACATACTGATATACACCTGAACATCAGCAGGAGAGGACTCTTTAAAGTAGAGACACTACATACTAATATACACCTGAACATCAGCAGGAGAGGACTCTTTAAAGTAGAGACACTACATACTGATATACACCTGAACATCAGCAGGAGAGAACTCTTTAAAGTAGAGACACTACAAACTGATATACACCTGAACATCAGCAGGAGAGGACTCTTTAAAGTAGAGACACTACATACTGATATACACCTGAACATCAGCAGGAGAGGACTCTTTAAAGTAGAGACACTACATACTGATATACACCTGAACATCAGCAGGAGAGGACTCTTTAAAGTAGAGACACTACAAACTGATATACACCTGAACATCAGCAGGAGAGGACTCTTTAAAGTAGAGACACTACATACTGATATACACCTGAACATCAGCAGGAGAGGACACTTTAAAGTAGAGACACTACATACTGATATACATCTGAACATCAGCAGGAGAGGACTCTTTAAAGTAGAGACACTACATACTGATATACACCTGAACATCAGCAGGAGAGGACACTTTAAAGTAGAGACACTACATACTGATATACACCTGAACATCAGCAGGAGAGGACTCTTTAAAGTAGAGACACTACATACTAATATACACCTGAACGTCAGCAGGAGAGGACTCTTTAAAGTAGAGACACTACATACTGATATACACCTGAACATCAGCAGGAGAGGACTCTTAAAAGTAGAGACACTACATACTGATATACACCTGAACATCAGCAGGAGAGGACTCTTTAAAGTAGAGACACTACATACTGGTATACACCTGAACATCAGCAGGAGAGGACTCTTTAAAGTAGAGACACTACATACTGATATACACCTGAACATCAGCAGGAGAGAACTCTTTAAAGTAGAGACACTACATACTAATATACACCTGAACATCAACAGAGGAGGACTCTTTAAAGTAGAGACACTACATACTGAAATACACCTGAACATCAGCAGGAGAGGACTCTTTAAAGTAGAGACACTACATACTGATATACACCTGAACATCAGCAGGAGAGGACTCTTTAAAGTAGAGACACTACATACTGATATACACCTGAACATCAGCAGGAGAGGACTCTTTAAAGTAGAGACACTACATACTGATATACACCTGAACATCAGCAGGAGAGGACTCTTTAAAGTAGAGACACTACATACTGATATACACCTGAACATCAGCAGGAGAGGACTCTTTAAAGTAGAGACACTACATACTGATATACACCTGAACATCAGCAGGAGAGGACTCTTTAAAGTAGAGACACTACATACTGATATACACCTGAACATCAGCAGGAGAGGACTCTTTAAAGTAGAGACACTACCTACTGATATACACCTGAACATCAGCAGGAGAGGACTCTTTAAAGTAGGGACACTACATACTGATATACACCTGAACATCAGCAGGAGAGGACACTTTAAAGTAGAGACACTACATACTGATATACACCTGAACATCAGCAGGAGAGGACTCTTTAAAGTAGAGACACTACATACTGATATACACCTGAACATCAGCAGGAGAGGACACTTTAAAGTAGAGACACTACATACTGATATACACCTGAACATCAGCAGGAGAGGACTCTTTAAAGTAGAGACACTACATACTAATATACACCTGAACGTCAGCAGGAGAGGACTCTTTAAAGTAGAGACACTACATACTGATATACACCTGAACATCAGCAGGAGAGGACTCTTAAAAGTAGAGACACTACATACTGATATACACCTGAACATCAGCAGGAGAGGACTCTTTAAAGTAGAGACACTACATACTGATATACACCTGAACATCAGCAGGAGAGGACTCTTTAAAGTAGAGACACTACATACTGATATACACCTGAACATCAGCAGGAGAGGACTCTTTAAAGTAGAGACACTACATACTGATATACACCTGAACATCAGCAGGAGAGGACTCTTTAAAGTAGAGACACAACATACTGATATACACCTGAACATCAGCAGGAGAGGACTCTTTAAAGTAGAGACACTACATACTAATATACACCTGAACATCAGCAGGAGAGGACTCTTTAAAGTAGAGACACTACATACTGATATACACCTGAACATCAGCAGGAGAGAACTCTTTAAAGTAGAGACACTACAAACTGATATACACCTGAACATCAGCAGGAGAGGACTCTTTAAAGTAGAGACACTACATACTGATATACACCTGAACATCAGCAGGAGAGGACTCTTTAAAGTAGAGACACTACATACTGATATACACCTGAACATCAGCAGGAGAGGACTCTTTAAAGTAGAGACACTACAAACTGATATACACCTGAACATCAGCAGGAGAGGACTCTTTAAAGTAGAGACACTACATACTGATATACACCTGAACATCAGCAGGAGAGGACTCTTTAAAGTAGAGACACTACATACTGATATACACCGGAACATCAGCAGGAGAGGACTCTTTAAAGTAGAGACACTACATACTGATATACACCTGAACATCAGCAGGAGAGGACTCTTTAAAGTAGAGACACAACATACTGATATACACCTGAACATCAGCAGGAGAGGACTCTTTAAAGTAGAGACACTACATACTAATATACACCTGAACATCAGCAGGAGAGGACTCTTTAAAGTAGAGACACTACATACTGATATACACCTGAACATCAGCAGGAGAGAACTCTTTAAAGTAGAGACACTACAAACTGATATACACCTGAACATCAGCAGGAGAGGACTCTTTAAAGTAGAGACACTACATACTGATATACACCTGAACATCAGCAGGAGAGGACTCTTTAAAGTAGAGACACTACATACTGATATACACCTGAACATCAGCAGGAGAGGACTCTTTAAAGTAGAGACACTACAAACTGATATACACCTGAACATCAGCAGGAGAGGACTCTTTAAAGTAGAGACACTACATACTGATATACACCTGAACATCAGCAGGAGAGGACACTTTAAAGTAGAGACACTACATACTGATATACATCTGAACATCAGCAGGAGAGGACTCTTTAAAGTAGAGACACTACATACTGATATACACCTGAACATCAGCAGGAGAGGACACTTTAAAGTAGAGACACTACATACTGATATACACCTGAACATCAGCAGGAGAGGACTCTTTAAAGTAGAGACACTACATACTAATATACACCTGAACGTCAGCAGGAGAGGACTCTTTAAAGTAGAGACACTACATACTGATATACACCTGAACATCAGCAGGAGAGGACTCTTAAAAGTAGAGACACTACATACTGATATACACCTGAACATCAGCAGGAGAGGACTCTTTAAAGTAGAGACACTACATACTGGTATACACCTGAACATCAGCAGGAGAGGACTCTTTAAAGTAGAGACACTACATACTGATATACACCTGAACATCAGCAGGAGAGAACTCTTTAAAGTAGAGACACTACATACTAATATACACCTGAACATCAACAGAGGAGGACTCTTTAAAGTAGAGACACTACATACTGAAATACACCTGAACATCAGCAGGAGAGGACTCTTTAAAGTAGAGACACTACATACTGATATACACCTGAACATCAGCAGGAGAGGACTCTTTAAAGTAGAGACACTACATACTGATATACACCTGAACATCAGCAGGAGAGGACTCTTTAAAGTAGAGACACTACATACTGATATACACCTGAACATCAGCAGGAGAGGACTCTTTAAAGTAGAGACACTACATACTGATATACACCTGAACATCAGCAGGAGAGGACTCTTTAAAGTAGAGACACTACATACTGATATACACCTGAACATCAGCAGGAGAGGACTCTTTAAAGTAGAGACACTACATACTGATATACACCTGAACATCAGCAGGAGAGGACTCTTTAAAGTAGAGACACTACCTACTGATATACACCTGAACATCAGCAGGAGAGGACTCTTTAAAGTAGGGACACTACATACTGATATACACCTGAACATCAGCAGGAGAGGACTCTTTAAAGTAGAGACACTACATACTGATATAAACCTGAACATCAGCAGGAGAGGACTCTTTAAAGTAGAGACACTACATACTGATATACACCTGAACGTCAGCAGGAGAGGACTCTTTAAAGTAGAGACACTACATACTGATATACACCTGAACGTCAGCAGGAGAGGACTCTTTAAAGTAGAGACACTACATACTGATATACACCTGAACATCAGCAGGAGAGGACTCTTTAAAGTAGAGACACTACATACTGATATACACCTGAACATCAGCAGGAGAGGACTCTTTAAAGTAGAGACACTACATACTGATATACACCTGAACATCAGCAGGAGAGGACTCTTTAAAGTAGAGACACTACATACTGATATACACCTGAACATCAGCAGGAGAGGACTCTTTAAAGTAGAGACACTACATACTGATATACACCTGAACATCAGCAGGAGAGGACTCTTTAAAGTAGAGACACTACATACTGATATACACCTGAACATCAGCAGGAGAGGACTCTTTAAAGTAGAGACACTACATACTGATATACACCTGAACATCAGCAGGAGAGGACTCTTTAAAGTAAGACACCAGTTGTATCACTTAAGTCACATCCCTTGTCTCATCTCCTATTCTCTGCTCGACCCCCCCTCCCCTCTTCACTGTACCCTTTGTTCTCCACCTCTAACCTACCTGCTCTTCCTCTGTTAATCCTGCCCCCTCCCTTTTGTCTGCTTTAACCCTTTCACTCTTTATTACCCCCCTCCTGCACGCTTTCTCTGCTCTCCTTTTCATATTTAATAGCGTCACTGTCATCCACAAGTCTAGTCCTGACACTTCTAGTATAAGGGTGCTGCTGACTCGGCCTCGCGGCTGCACAAAGCCCGCCTCGAGACTCCCCTCCTGAAGAGAAGCTGATTGTATTACTGCTAACAAAGCGCCAGGGGCTATTCTTTGGGAAGAACGAGGAAATGGTGCAGGTAGGAGTGCATCGAGGGAGAATAATAGCCAGAATCTGACCTCTGTTCCGGCCTGGATTGTTGAGCAGACACTGGCTGTATATCACATTATTGTGCAGAGGAGCAGAGCCGGCGCATCAGCGAATATTCTGACTTTCTCAAGTGAATTAGATCGTCCCCAAAAGCGCTGTTTTGCTTCGCTTGTCATCTTCTCCCCACTCTCTCTGTTTCCTGAAATCAGATTTGTGCGGGTTCCTTTGTGAGTGGAGGTTGGTGAGCGAACAAAAGGCTGGGTAATAAAGTTTTGGCCGGACTGAATGTAAAACACAAGATTAACAAGAGCCACAAATGAAGGAGCTTCATGTTTTATATCGGCCTGTGTGCATAATGTCGGACGTTTATTAGCTATGAGGTCACGTCTTAAAGCCCCGGAGGCTTGTTTAAAAAGAAATAAACAATTTAACTTAATTTGCGTCGTGCACAGGGTCGGGATTACAATGACTAAAAATGCTACCTATTCTGAGTATCACAATATAAAGTAATCTGATTACTTGCTGTTACTTTTAGATTACCTCAACATCCAATGCAATGCAAATAAACACAAGAGAAAATAAATATCAATAATATGTTTTTTAGTTAAGTAACGCATGTAAGAACAATGTGACCTTAGAAAAGTAGAAAGCAAGATATTTAGGATCAGAAATGATTTTATTGCCTTTCATGAAGCAGAGTCAGTCGGTACACGAACACTGAAACCCATGAGCACAGACTGAGTTTAAAGAAGCAGGAATGAAATCTGAGCTGACAGGAAATGCTCCGTTTTTGTTTAACACACACAGTTAAGCTCACACACACTATTTCACTGTTTTTCTTTTTGTATTTACTTTCTGTGTTGCTCTGTTGGAGGAGCCTCAGATTCTCATCGTCCTAACTAAACTGTAGCTATATGTACGTATGGCCAATAAAAGCCTTGAACCTTGAACACACTACTTGATGAACATATAGGTTCACCTGCTGAATTAAAAACAGAACAAATGAAGCAAAGAAAGAGAAAACCAGAAAGCAGATTCAGGCAGAAGGAGTATAGATTCAGTCATCTTTTTTTACTATGTAAAGACCAATAATGAGTTTCTAATGTACACACACTTTCTGGTACAAAATACATTTGGGAAAAAGTCAGAATTTTTATAAAAAGTCAGAACTCTTTCTTTTGAATTTTGAAACAGAATGGAATTATGAAGGGAAAAAAAGGAATTTTGAAAAAAGACATCTGGATTCTGAGATTGATTAGGGCCATGTGTGTATATATATATATATATATATATATATATATATATATATATATATATAGAATATAATTGGGAGGGATGAAACCCTCTTTAATCGCCATTGGTCACACTTGCAGAGCACACACAGTGAAATGTGTTCTCTGCTTTTTACCCATTAGCTAAGGCTTTGTTGTTTATTGATATCAGACAATGATACTACAGATTATTCAATTATTAATTAAATATTTCGTTTTGTTATTGCATTCATTTGTACTGTATCATGTCTGTATCATCTTTTGTTTCATTTGTATTTTCTTTGGTTTTACACGCTCGAAAAAAATAAATAAACTAAACTAAACCCATCCTAGTGCCAGGAGTCTAGTACTAGGAGCAGTGGGCAGCTATTGTACAGCACCCGGGGAGCAATGGGAGTGGGGGGGGAAGGGGGGTGTCCGGTGCCTTGCTCAAGGGCACCACGGCAGGGCATGAGGTGAACTGGGACCTCTCCAAGTAGAAGTCCACACTCCATATTTTAGGTCTGGTCGGGGACTTAAGCCGGCGACCCTACGGCTCACAGTCCAAGCCCCTACTGACTGAGACACTCATAAAGCAGATTCAGGCAGGAGGCGTATAGATTCAGTTACTGAGAAGAGAACAGCTGATCCACTCAGCGTGACAGTTTTGAAAAAGAAGCAAGAAATATGTTAAAAGACAGGAATTTGAAAAAAGTTATATTTTTGAGAAAAAGTGAGCATTTTTAGAAAAAACTTTTCTAAAAATTGAGATTTTTTCTTTTAAAAAGTTAACATTTTGAGAAAGAAATTAGAATTATGAAACAAGTCAGGAATTTGAAAAAATTATCGAAGATTTGAAAAAAGTATGATTTTGACAAATAGGTCAGAATTTTAAGAAAAAGTTGAGAATTTTGAAAACATCTTTTTTGAATTTTGAGAAAAAAATCTGGATTCTGGGAATTTTTAAAAGAAGATGATTAGGGCCACGTGTAAAAAATAATAATATATGTTTCATAAAGCAGATTTAGGCAGTAGGCGAATAGAGATTCACACTTAAAGTATTATCCTACAGAACAGCTGACAGATGCAGAAAAGCTGATCCGCTCAGAATTTTTATTAAAAGTGTCTTTTAAAAAAAAAATTAGAATTATATTAAAAGTCAGGAGTTTGATAAAAATAAAGAATTCTGGAATAAAAATTCTGAAGAAAAAATTCTAAATTTGTTAAAGAAAAGTCGGAATTTTTTCAAAAAGTCTTAATTTCATGTAAATATGCAGAAAGACAGGAATTTGAAAAAAGTTATGTTTTTGAGAGAGTGAGCATTTTTATAAAAAGTCAGAACTTTTCTAAAAATTGAGTTTTTTTCTTTTAAAAAGTTAGAATCTTTTCTTCAGAATTTTTATTCCAGAATTCTTTCTTTCTATATTTTATTTATTTTTTACACGTGGCCTTAATCATCTTCTTTTAAAAATTCCCAGAATCCAGATTTTTTCCCAAAATTCAAAATTGAGATTTTTTCTTTTAAAAAGTTAGAATTTTGAGAAAAAGTTGAGAATTTTGAGAACACCTTTTTTGAATTTTGAGAAAAAATCTGGATTCTGGGAATTTTTGAAAGAAGATGATTAGGGCCACGTGTAAAAAAATAAATAATATATCGAAAGAAAGAATTCTGGAATAAAAATTCTGAAGAAAAAAATCAAAATTCGGGAAAGAAAAGTCGGAATTTTTTCAAAAAGTCTTAATTTCATGTAAATATGTAGAAAGTCAGGAATTTGAAAAAAGTTAGATTTGTGAGACAAAAGTCTGGATTTTATTTAGAAAAAATGATAATTTGGACAAGAAAATCAAAAGGAAAAAACCCTCAGGATTCTGAGAATGTTTTAAATAAAATGGTTAGGGCCATGTGTAAAAGATAAATGAATGTGAAAGCAGATTCAGGCAGTAGGCTCTCACTTACAAGAACACGTTTGTAGACCATGAACAGTGCTGGGAATTCACTTTGTACTCTGGTTGTTGGATACCAAAATCTAACAGCGTCTGATTGGATAACCTTTTCTTTGTTTGGGCTGCTACTTGCCTATTTTACTCACATTTGGCTGCTTGTTGTGGCTGGCTTTCAAACCTGTAAGGGACCAACATCTGTTTTTAAAATGTTGTGTACGAGGTGGATATAATATATAGTGCTAATGTGTGACTGTGTTTGTTTGACAGGAAGGACGAGGAGCAAAGAGAAGAACGGGCTTCGGAGGAGCAACAGTCAGCTCTCTGTACCAGGAGGAGATGATCAGGTACACACACACACACACACACACACACACACACGCACGCACGCACGCACGCACACACACACTGTAGCTGCCTTAAATAGAAGCTGTAGACATTGATTGCGCAGGGGAAGCATCGCTTTTGTTCACAAAGAAACAACTTGTGCCTTATTGTTGTCGGACTCCATACACACAAACACACGCTCTTTGTTTAAAGAGTCCTCTCCTGCTGATGTTCAGGTGTATATCAGTATGTAGTGTCTCTACTTTAAAGAGTCCTCTCCTGCTGATGTTCAGGTGTATATCAGTATGTAGTGTCTCTACTTTAAAGAGTCCTCTCCTGCTGATGTTCAGGTGTATATCAGTATGTAGTGTCTCTACTTTAAAGAGTCCTCTCCTGCTGATGTTCAGGTGTATATCAGTATGTAGTGTCTCTACTTTAAAGAGTCCTCTCCTGCTGATGTTCAGGTGTATATCAGTATGTAGTGTCTCTACTTTAAAGAGTCCTCTCCTGCTGATGTTCAGGTGTATATCAGTATGTAGTGTCTCTACTTTAAAGAGTCCTCTCCTGCTGATGTTCAGGTGTATATCAGTATGTAGTGTCTCTACTTTAAAGAGTCCTCTCCTGCCGATGTTGAGGTGTATATCAGTATGTAGTGTCTCTACTTTAAAGAGTCCTCTCCTGCCGATGTTCAGGTGTATATCAGTATGTAGTGTCTCTACTTTAAAGAGTCCTCTCCTGCTGATGTTCAGGTGTATATCAGTATGTAGTGTCTCTACTGGGACATGTCTCAATAGCAGCTTTCACACCAAGCACTTTGGCGTACTTAGTTCCCAGTGCTTAGTACCCCAGTGAACTAAGCACCAATCGCGTTCACACCGGAATAAGTTCCTGAGGGAGGGTTGGTCAAATGAAGCCGCTGACGTCACTTCTTCTTCTTCTGCTTTGGGTTTACTGGCAGGCCGCAAACAACTTCACGGCCTATACTGCCACCCCAAGTCCCCGGCCGGAAGTCCCCGGAGTTGGGGACTGGCTTCAGTAGAAGCTGCTGGTTACTCTTTTCACCCTCTGTCTGAAACCAGAGCCCAGTCTGACCGATAGCAGTGCGAGAAACTTCCTCTGGAGGGAACAGGGACCCCAAAAACACAATAGGGCTTCTTTAACTCTGTGTTCTTAGGTTGTGTTTCCAGAGTCCAAACCCTCTAAATGCAGTGGATCAGACTCAGCTTGGATCACCTGGATCTCACCCTGGCTTTGTTAACCTCCCGTCCCGCTGTATTTGATTCCATTCAACAGACCGTAACTGCAGTCAGAGCCCGGAGACGTCATACACTCCTGATTTATGTTAATGAAATATATCCTCCATTTACTCGGCCTGGCAGACTTACTCAAGCTTAAAAAAGCCCATCTTCATTTCAATGGAGAAAGAGCTCTTTTGGAGATGAAAATGAGATGTGTGAATCCTGCAGGTTTTCCACCTAAATGGCTGATTAGTATGCGAAGCTCTGAGGGGGGGGAGGCGGCCAGAGTCTCCCTTTTTTAATTACTTTTTGGGGGGGGAGTAGGGGGGTGAAAGTACAGCAGAGGGAGGCAGGTACAGCAGGTTTCCCAGAACGATGTTTCTCCCCTTGGTGATTTTCCAGCAGCAGCGACTCCCCGAGGGGAAAACCAGCAGAGAGGAAGTCATTAACATCACACACACACACACACACACACACACACACACACACACACACACACACACACACACACACACACACACACACACACACACACACACACACACACACACACACACACACACACACACACACACACACACACACACACACACACACACACACACACACACACACAGAGTATTAACACGAGTGCACACATAAACATACACTTGCCACTATACATCGACACGATTGCATCCGAATCCATGCAGAACCTTCCGGAACTGTCACACTCACTGCTCTGCTGCATTTCAATTTCCTCTCACACACACTCCATATTAAACAGCTAAGCACCTGTTAACCAGGCACAGAGTTAATTGCATTGCTCATCTCAATGTCTTGTGTGTATATATATGTGTGTGTGTGTGTGTGATTCGTATCGACAGAAGCAGGATTGATCAGCGATATCTCGCGGCTGCTGAGCTGATCAGTGTGTGATTGAAGAGGCTTTGAACGCTACATTTATAATTCTCTCAGCCACCTTGAAAAAGCGCTCTGATCAACACAGAGGAGGCTTTCAATCAATCAATTACATTTGATTTATATAGCCGAATATCACAGATTATACATTTGTCTCTGGGCTTTGCAGTGTGTAGTGTACAGACGCCCTCTGTCCTTAGACCCTCGAGGGAAACACTCCCAAAGAAATCCCACAGTTTAAGTTTTAGAAACCTCAAGGAGAGCAACAAAGGATAAACAGACGGTGTGTGTATAGACTAAAACACAAACTAAAAGTACCTCATAGACAATTGAAATGCCAAAAAATATTATGTAAAGGTATGTTTGAAAACGATAAATCCAAGAAAGTGTCAAATATCCTGGGTGCCGGCAAAAAGTAATGAAGTGGGCGTCAGGCAGGACCACGACTGTCAACCTGCAGGAGGAGACACAAAAACTCAGATGCTGAGTTATTGAGTTATTAAGATGCATTTATGGGACAGAGAGATCAAACAGAAGGAGAAAGAGAAGTCAAAGAAGAGAGGGGAAATAACCATAGGTGGAGTTTGACATTTGCGCTTGGGGGGGGGCAAACATTTTTCACTCACGTCAGTACACAGTCCCAACTATTGCGTGGGGTACTACGGATACAGTAGCAATAAAGCCAGCGCTCACCGCACTGAGTATGACTTTTCCACATACGAACAAAACTCGTCCCGTCATGCACACCTCATGCCCGCCGTACACACACACTCACATGGAAGGGGCGGTCTCTCCCCCCAACAACAGAGCATTACATAACTGTAACACTCATCATAACTCTGCACATCTTATACTTATTTGATAACTGCTATATGATATCCCTTGGTTACTTGAACACGCTACAATATTATTAACCAGTGTCCTACCTTATTAAAATATTGATATACGAAATATTTGTATTGGAACAGTTTTAGACGTAGTAATGCTGTAACATATTGATTTTAGCTTTTGCAGACCATTTACATGCACTAAAACCTATATGCCACACTACAGGAGAGGGGAAACTCAAAAAAGCAGGATAGGGCCTCTTTAAGACTAGAGCAGGTTAATTAAGGGCTGGTTCAAGATGTGTGTGTGTGTGTGTGTGTGTGTGTGTGTGTGTGTGTGTGTGTGTGTGTGTGTGTGTGTGTGTGTGTGTGTGTGTGTGTGTGTGTGTGTGTGTGTGTGTGTGTGTGTGTGTGTGTGTGTGTGTGTGTGTGTGTGTGTGTGTGTGTGTGTGTGTGTGTGTGTGTGTGTGTGTGTGTGTGTGTGTGTGTGTGTGTGTGTGTGTGTGTGTGTGTGTGTGTGTGTGTGTGTGTGTGTGTGTGTGTGTGTGATGGATGGTGTGTCCGTGGTGTTGATCAGTGCAGGTCAGGTAGATGAGTGTTTTCTCACCACTGTGGCCAGTTTAGCCTAGTAGTGTCTCTACTTTAAAGAGTCCTCTCCTGCTGATGTTCAGGTGTATATCAGTATGTAGTGTCTCTACTTTAAAGAGTCCTCTCCTGCTGATGTTCAGGTGTATATCAGTATGTAGTGTCTCTACTTTAAAGAGTCCTCTCCTGCTGATGTTCAGGTGTATATCAGTATGTAGTGTCTCTACTTTAAAGAGTCCTCCCCTGCTGATGTGCAGGTGTATATCAGTATGTAGTGTCTCTACTTTAAAGAGTCCTCTCCTGCTGATGTTCAGGTGTATATCAGTATGTAGTGTCTCTACTTTAAAGAGTCCTCTCCTGCTGATGTTCAGGTGTATATCAGTATGTAGTGTCTCTACTTTAAAGAGTCCTCTCCTGCTGATGTTCAGGTGTATATCAGTATGTAGTGTCTCTACTTTAAAGAGTTCTCTCCTGCTGATGTTCAGGTGTATATCAGTATGTAGTGTCTCTACTTTAAAGAGTCCTCTCCTGCTGATGTTCAGGTGTATATCAGTATGTAGTGTCTCTACTGGGACATGTCTCAATAGCCGCTTTCACACCAAGCACTTTGGCGTACTTAGTTCCCAGCACTTAGTACCCCAGGGAACTAAGCACCAATCGCGTTCACACCGGAATAAGTTCTTGAGGGAGGGTTAGTCAAATGAGCCGCTGACGTCACTTCTTCTTCTTCTGCTTTGGGTTTACTGGCAGGCCGCAAACAACTTCACGGCGTATACTGCCACCCCAAGTCCCCGGCCGGAAGTCCCCGGAGTTGGGGACTGGCTTCAGTAGAAGCTGCTGGTTACTCTTTTCACCCTCTGTCTGAAACCAGAGCCCAGTCAGGCCGATAGCAGTGCGAGAAACTTCCTCTGGAGGGAACAGGGACCCCAAAAACACAATAGGGCTTCTTTAACTCTGTGTTCTCAGGTTGTGTTTCCAGAGTCCAAACCCTCTAAATGCAGTGGATCAGACTCAGCTTGGATCACCTGGATCTCACCCTGGCTTTGTTAACCTCCCGTCTCGCTGTATTTGATTCCATTCAACAGACCGTAACTGCAGTCAGAGCCCGGAGACGTCATACACTCCTGATTTATGTTAATGAAATATATCCTCCATTTACTCGGCCTGGCAGACTTACTCAAGCTTAAAAAAGCCCATCCTCATTTCAATGGAGAAAGAGCTCTTTTGGAGATGAAAATGAGATGTGTGAATCCTGCAGGTTTTCCACCTAAATGGCTGATTAGTATGCGAAGCTCTGAGGGGGGGGAGGCGGCCAGAGTCTCCCTTTTTTAATTACTTTTTGGGGGGGGAGTAGGGGGGTGAAAGTACAGCAGAGGGAGGCAGGTACAGCAGGTTTCCCAGAACGATGTTTCTCCCCTTGGTGATTTTCCAGCAGCAGCGACTCCCCGAGGGGAAAACCAGCAGAGAGGAAGTCATTAACATCACACACACACACACACACACACACACACACACACACACACACACACACACACACACACACACACACACACACACACACACACACACACACACACACACACACACACACACACACACACACACACACACACACACAGAGTATTAACACGAGTGCACACATAAACATACACTTGCCACTATACATCGACACGATTGCATCCGAATCCATGCAGAACCTTCCGGAACTGTCACACTCACTGCTCTGCTGCATTTCAATTTCCTCTCACACACACTCCATATTAAACAGCTAAGCACCTGTTAACCAGGCACAGAGTTAATTGCATTGCTCATCTCAATGTCTTGTGTGTGTATATATATGTGTGTGTGTGTGTGTGTGTGTGTGATTCGTATCGACAGAAGCAGGATTGATCAGCGATATCTCGCGGCTGCTGAGCTGATCAGTGTGTGATTGAAGAGGCTTTGAACGCTACATTTATAATTCTCTCAGCCGCCTTGAAAAAGCGCTCTGATCAACACAGAGGAGGCTTTCAATCAATCAATTACATTTGATTTATATAGCCAAATATCACAGATTATACATTTGTCTCTGGGCTTTGCAGTGTGTAGTGTACAGACGCCCTCTGTCCTTAGACCCTCGAGGGAAACACTCCCAAAGAAACCCCACAGTTTAAGTTTTAGAAACCTCAAGGAGAGTAACAAAGGATAAACAGACGGTGTGTGTATAGACTAAAACACAAACTAAAAGTACCTCATAGACAATTTGAAATGCCAAAAAAGATTATGTAAAGGTATGTTTGAAAACGATAAATCCAAGAAAGTGTCAAATATCCTGGGTGCCGGCAAAAAGTAATGAAGTGGGCGTCAGGCAGGACCACGACTGTCAACCTGCAGGAGGAGACACAAAAACTCAGATGCTGAGTTATTGAGTTATTAAGATGCGTTTATGAGACAGAGAGATCATACAGAAGGGGAAAGAGAAGTCAAAGAAGAGAGGGGACATGATGAAGGTCTCCTGGAAGTCTTTAGCCTATAGCAGCATAACCATAGGCGGAATTTGACATTTGCGCTTGGGGGGGGGGGCAAACATTTTTCACTCACGTCAGTACACAGTCCCAACTATTGCGTTGGGTGCTATGGATACAGTAGCAATAAAGCCAGCGCTCACCGCACTGAGTATGACTTTTCCACATACAAACACAACTCGTCCCGTCATGCACACCTCATGCCCGCCGTACACACACACTCACATGGAAGGGGCGGTCTCTCCCCCCAACAACAGTGCATTACATAACTGTAACACTCATCATAACTCTGCACATCTTATACTTATTTGATAACTGCTATATGATATCCCTTGGTCACTTGAACACGCTACAATGTTATTAACCAGTGTCCTAACTTTTTAAAATATTGATATACGAAATATTTGTATTGGAACAGTTTTAGACGTAGTAATGCTGTAACATATTGATTTTAGCTTTTGCAGACCATTTACATGCACTAAAACCTATGCCACACTACAGGAGAGGGGAAGCCCCAAAAAGCAGGATAGGGCCTCTTTAAGACTCGAGCAGGTTAATTAAGGGCTGGTTCAAGGTGTGTGTGTGTGTGTGTGTGTGTGTGTGTGTGTGTGTGTGTGTGTGTGTGTGTGTGTGTGTGTGTGTGTGTGTGTGTGTGTGTGTGTGTGTGTGTGTGTGTGTGTGTGTGTGTGTGTGTGTGTGTGTGTGTGTGTGTGTGTGTGTGTGTGTGTGTGTGTGTGTGTGTGTGTGTGTGTGTGTGTGTGTGTGTGTGTGTGTGTGTGTGTGATGGATGGTGTGTCCGTGGTGTTGATCAGTGCAGGTCAGGTAGATGAGTGTTTTCTCACCACTGTGGCCAGTTTAGCCTGATGGATGAAGGACATATCTGCCAGTACACCACACTGGACACACACATGTTGTGAGCCTATTACACACACACACATACGAACCCTTGGTACCCCTAGCTTGTGGTGATGACAGAGTAGCCTGTGACCTTCCCAGCATGCATTGCGGCGCTGTTGATGTCATGTCGTTTACAGGACTCTCATTAATCATTTGTTTGTTTATCGCCTGTGTGTTTCTCTTGGACCAAAAGGTGTGTGTGTGTGTGTGTGTGTTCACATGTGAGCTTATTCTGTCCATATTATTACTGTACATGTATATTTTCTACTTTTTCTTAATGCTATTTTATTTCTATTGACATTTTGGAATGTTTATTTCTAGTCTTTAAAATGTGTTTGTACAATGCCATGTCTTTTTATGCTTTTACATTTCCCAAATTGGGATCAATAAAGTACTCCTTATCTTAAGATATTTACATGTATGTCTGTATCTAGCCAATAAACACAGGAGAATAGAGTAGATGTGTGTGAGGATGTGTCGGCCAATGACTGATGAGCTGGCCTATTGATTAGTTGCCGCGGAGACGGATGGCGGCCACACATCAGGGACACTCGGGGTCACCGTGGCGATCAGACGAGGAAGTGGGTGTGGCTCGGGACTCATGAATAAACATGGCAGCGGCGCTGGTAATCAGGAGTATGTAAATGAATGTGCTCATACATAACCGGGACGGGATAAAAAGAGTAATGAGTTATTCATAATTCATCTCAGGAGGGGGGAGAGGGAGGGAGGGAAAGCGTGGAGATGAAAAGCTGAAGAAAGGGAAGTACGGAGGTTCATTACAGAACAAACGGCAGACTAAACTTTGTTTGTGAATCCTCAGAGTAAACAGGAAAGTGTCCACATGGTGTGTGTCAACAAATAAACACTCAGCGCTCTTATTGTTTCTATAACAACGGGATGAGCCGCTGTACGATAAACTAGCATGGGTTTGATCATCTGTGGCTACTATACATTCCTTTTTACCTTTTCTCACCCTCTTTATGTCACTGCTTAGTATGACAGGCTTACAGTGGGTAACATCCTGAATGTCCTCTTCCAACATGAGAGCAACATGCTAACAAAGGTATCCCAACTGTAGCTGTGAACATGACAGGATGTGTGATTACCTAGAAGAGCATCAGGACTGTTTGAGGCATATGATAGCTATGTGATTAACATGATGATTCAGCCTCTATGGAGAGAGACATATGACAAGCATGATCATTTCTGACGTGGAGCTAATCTGAAGTAAACATTGAATACTGCTTTCTATTCCTCCATCTTGTGACTGTGGAACTCCCTCTCTTGGATATCAGCATGTGAAGGACACTGTTCAGGAACTAGTTGATGCTCTGTATGTGATGACTCCTTCCATTCTGGAGAGGATCACAGATACATGGATCCTGAGATTCAAGCTCAAGACCAGTGATATTTTTCTAAAAGGGGAGAAGCACGATACAAATCACAGACTTCGATAGTGCCGTCTGACCAACATGGCCAAAAACAAGCTTTTCTGTAAGTTCTACCTGGACGTCACTGGCGTTTTTCTGATATATTTTCGACTCGAAGCGCTCGGAAGAAAAAAGACGCTGGGCGCTACGTTGATGCCGTCACCCCAGAAAACTAGGAGTGTGTATGGGTCGGTTCGGAATTGGGCCTATGACAGTGTTAAGGTCACATGCTCATCACACAGCGAAGCATCATCATGAGTGTTAAAGCTGGAGACAGGAAGTGGGGGTTTGGCCTTGGGGATGGGTGTGTGTGTGTGTGTGTGTGTGTGTGTGTGTGTGTGTGTGTGTGTGTGTGTGTGTGTGCGTGTGTGTGTGTGTGAGCGGATGGCACGCAGGTTCCTGTCAGACAATAGAGCTCCAAATTCAATTAATGTGAATGGCCGGCGTCGGGTGAGAGGGAGGGGAAGGCGTAAAGCTCTAAATGAGATTTCACCCCTTCTCTCCCCTTCACCCAACACTGTCCTGTCCCCAATGCCAGGAGGTGATTAGAGACACAGATATAATTGTGTGTGTGTGTGTGTGTGTGTGTGTGTGTGTGTGTGTGTGTGTGTGTGTGTGTGTGTGTGTGTGTGTGTGTGTGTGTGTGTGTGTGTGTGTGTGTGTGTGTGTGTGTGTGTGTGTGTGTGTGTGTGTGTGTGTGTGTGTGTGTGTGTGTGTGTGTGTGTGTGTGTGTGTGTGTGTGTGTGTGTGTGTGTGTGTGTGTGTGTGTGTGTGTGGCAGTTAAAGGGGCGTTCTATCCAAATGATCTACTACACCCTCCGTTACCTTTATTCGTCTTTGGAACTTGTTCTCGAGTGGAAATTAGTTTCAGTGTAAGCTATTCACAGAGAAGTTTTTTTATAGATTTGGGTTTGAAGGATGTGAACAATGTTGCGTCTTCAGAGTCCGAAAAACTCTTTAGATTCTGGATAACAGAAAAAGACTAGAGACACGAGCTGCTCTGACAGACCTGCTTTCATTGTAATCACATCTCATTTCTTAGGTAGTCACAGATCTTACAGAACTCTCCTGTTGGTAGTATACTGTTTTGCTTTCTGCAGCCGGTGTTTTTAACATGGTCTCGAACTTTCCTGCGAATTAATCTGTTTCTGTTTCTGTTTCTGTGTCTCTCTTTCAGGGAAGAGGATAAAAACATCTTTGACTACTGCAGAGAAAACAACATCGACCACATCAGCGAGGCCATCGTCTCGCAGAAAGTGGAAGTCAACACTAAAGACGAAGAGGTAACAACAACCAGAAATGTGTCAACAGCTTGCTGTTGGAGGGTTTGACAACTTCCTATTGGAGGGTTTGATACCTTCCTATTGGAGGGTTTGATACCTTCCTATTGGAGGGTTTGATAACTTCCTGTTGGAGGGTTTGATCACTTCCTATTGGAGGGTTTAATAACTTCCGATTGGAGGGTTTGATAACTTCCTGTTGGAGGGTTTGATCACTTCCTGTTGGAGGGTTTATTAACTTCCTATTGGAGGGTTTGATAACTTCCTATTGGAGGATTTGATACCTCCCTATTGGAGGGTTTGATAACTTCCTATTGGAGGGTTTGATACCTTCCTATTGGAGGGTTGAACAACGTCCTATTGGAGGGTTTGATACCTTCCTATTGGAGGGTTGAACAACGTCCTATTGGAGGGTTTGATACCTTACTATTGGAGGGTTTGATAACTTCCTATTGGATGGTTTGATAACTTCCTGTTGGAGTTTTTGATAACTTCCTATTGGAGGGTTTGATAACTTCCTATTGGAGGGTTTGATAACTTCCTGTTGGAGGGTTTGATCACTTCCTGTTGGAGGGTTTAATAACTTCCTATTGGAGGGTTTGATAACTTCCTATTGGAGGATTTGATACCTCCCTATTGGAGGGTTTGATAACTTCCTATTGGAGGGTTTGATACCTTCCTATTGGAGGGTTGAACAACGTCCTATTGGAGGGTTTGATACCTTCCTATTGGAGGGTTGAACAACGTCCTATTGGAGGGTTTGATACCTTACTATTGGAGGGTTTGATAACTTCCTATTGGATGGTTTGATAACTTCCTGTTGGAGTGTTTGATAACTTCCTATTGGAGGGTTTGATAACTTCCTATTGGAGGGTTTGATAACTTCCTATTGGAGGGTTTGATAACTTCCTGTTGGAGTTTTTGATAACTTCCTATTGGAGGGTTTGATAACTTCCTATTGGAGGGTTTGATACCTTCCTATTGGAGGGTTTGATAACTTCCTGTTGGTGTTTTTGATAACTTCCTATTGGAGGGTTTGATAACTTCCTGTTGGTGTTTTTGATAACTTCCTATTGGAGGGTTTGATAACTTCCTATTGGAGGGTTTGATAACTTCCTATTGGAGGGTTTGATAACTTCCTATTGGAGGGTTTAATAACTTCCTATTGGAGGGTTTGATAACTTCCTATTGGAGGGTTTGATAACTTCCTATTGGAGGGTTTGATAACTTCCTATTGGAGGGTTTGATAACTTCCTGTTGGAGTTTTTGATAACTTCCTATTGGAGGGTTTGATAACTTCCTATTGGAGGGTTTGATAACTTCCTGTTGGAGTTTTTGATAACTTCCTATTGGAGGGTTTGATAACTTCCTATTGGAGTTTTTGATAACTTCCTATTGGAGGGTTTGATAACTTCCTATTGGAGGGTTTAATAACTTCCTATTGGAGGGTTTGATAACTTCCTATTGGAGGGTTTGATAACTTCCTATTGGAGGGTTTGATACCTTCCTATTGGATGGTATAAAATAGGGATGTAACGATACCAAAAACTCACGATACGATAATATCGCGATAACAAGTCCACGGTACGGTATTTATCGCGATATTGAATAATAAAGGGAAGAAAAAAAAAATCATAAATTTTTTTTTCAATAAAACATTTTTTCACTCGGAAAATGTTTCTTTATTACATAATAAATCTGATTTTTACAGCCTTTTTGTAGGATAGCAGTATTTTAAAGTGTCAAAAACAAAGTGACAGTAACAGACTGGAACAAGAAAACCAGTGTTTTTGTACCTACTGGTACTACCAAACAAAGTAAGCATTTTCTTTATGCCACTGCATCTCACAAATAAACAAGGACATTTAATAATCAGATCCTGCAATAAAATAAATCAAGTTTCACTTTAGTTTTTCAAGTAACTCAACTCAAACTCACTAGTCACTCACTCAGCATCATCAGACAGGTTTTTAGGAATATGAGAATGTCCACATTTCCAGGTATTTATAAGCTGGGGTGTTTGGGCATTTACAATATCCCCTGCTCTGGAAACAACTCTCTCGCTTGGTACTGATGTTGCTGGGACACCAGTGGTCGCGGGTCTGAAAGCAGCCTGTCATTTTGACAGATTAGAACAAACTCGGAACAGCGCCAACGTTTCCCCGCAGCGAGGCTCTGGTGTTATGCCGTGTTATGGATGCCCTCCAAAAGGAAATGATATAGTTCCCAAACCGTACTTTGCCGTACAGATCAATACATGTCTGGGAGGTTTTGTTTCACGCTGTGCGCGTCCCGCGAGGTGCATGCACACACGGCATAACACCGCCCCCCCCCCCCGTTGACAGTTCACGAGCATGCTCTATCGTGAACTGTTCAGACCCGACGGGTAATAAGGGATTATGACGGATATTTTACGATCCTGTCTGTCAAAATGACGGACAGCGAAAAAGTCTAACGCCAGGCTTATTGACATGGCGAGATATAAATATATGGTTGGTACTTGTCAATGTCTCTAGGTGTGTAAATGTAGCCCTGTAAATACGATGTCCTTTTGTGTTATCTGTTGTTTTATTTTCATGTTGTAACCTACTTGCTGCCATGTTGGACAGGTCTCTCTTGAAAAAGAGATCGATGATCTCAATGGGACCACCTGGTTAAATAAAGGTTTAAAAAAAAAAAAGTGTTTAAAAAAAAAAAAAAAAATTTAAAAATTATTTTTTTTTAAAAATCGCGGTAGATTTTGTCAGTCTCACGACGGTATTGGGAAGTTTATTTACCGCGATACCGCGATATTCGGTATATCGTTACATCCCTAGTATAATAGCTTCCTATTGGAGGGTTTGATAACTTCCTGTTGGAGGGTTTGACAACTTCCTATTGGATGGTTTGATAACTTCCTATTGGAGGGTTTGATAACTTCCTATTGGAGGGTTTGATAACTTCCTATTGGAGGGTTTGATAACTTCCTATTGGAGGGTTTGATACCTTCCTATTGGAGGGTTTGACACCTTCCTATTGGAGGGTTTGATACCTTCCTATTGGAGGGTTTGACAACTTCCTATTGGAGGGTTTGATACCTTCCTATTGGATGGTTTAATAACTTCCTATTGGAGGGTTTGATAACTTCCTATTGGATGGTTTAATACCTTCCTATTGGAGGGTTTGATACCTTCCTGTTGGAGGGTTTGATACCCACCAGCACCAGCCTCAGTGTTACTGTTATGGCTCTGACCCGGTGCAGAGGGCAGTTTGAAATGATCCGTGCAGTATGATGGAAACACACAGAGGTGACTGGGGGACGGTTCATGCAATGGTTACATAATGGTTTGATGTGAAACCACCAACACATGGGAGCCTCTCCTCAGGCGCAGGGGAGTAAATTGTGTGAACAGCTATAACCCTCGTGAGGTGTTTTCTGGATTGACCCCTGAATCCATTCTTCTGTTCCCCGATTCATTATCAGCCGGGCCAAATGGTCCCGGCCTCCCTTTGATCAGCGAGCAGCCAGAGGCCAGATGGTGGAGCGTCTCTGCAGAGAGAGCTTTGTCTCTGAGGCCATTGTTGTTGTTGCTCCTGCAGCGAGGCGCGCTCAGCAGCAGAGGGCAGTGGTGAAGTTTGACTTTAACAAGAAGAGAGAGAGGAGCTCACTGTTTGGGTGTGAGGCCACATTTAAACCAATCACTCAATGTATTTATAGAGCGTGTTTCATACACAAAAGGTAACAAAAAGTGCAAACAAAAACGAAGAGCAGCACAATAAGTAGAAATGGTATCGTACTCTTAATATAGACTAATGCAAGAACAGTATTTGTTAAACGCTAAATATGTGGTAAAACAGGATGTTGAAGTGTTGTGGAGCTGCGAAGATATCTTGGTTTACAGATTGGTGATCTATCAAAATCATTATATGAGAATAGAAATCGTCTTCATTGATGGAAATCGTAATATTGCCTAATATATTTATTTAACTTTTTTTTTAGAGGCTGCTTTACGCTAAAGTGTGATGTAACTTTATGACCTTAAAGGTGGGGTAGGTAATTCACTTCAGAAACACTTGTTATATTCCATGGAATGCTCTTAACGTCCCGATAGCAATGAATACATCAAATGCTTTGACAATAAATACATTAAAAAAAATCTGTGGAAGCCGTGGCGCTGTAAAAAGCACGACCAATCATGAGCCGGCCCGGCTAAAGTAACTGGATGGCCTACCTGCCTGTCAGCCTTCCATTTGTGCACAAACTTATCTCGTGCCCTCATTGGTCATGTGCGCGTTCGTGTGTGTTGGAGGAGGGGCTCTGTGAGGAAGTCTGAAGGAAGGGGCAGATTTTTTTCGGCTGCTTACTTTCAAATTCTAGCGCGCTCAAGCTGCTTTCTCCATTCTTACGTACCCTACCTTTAAGAGACGTGTAACTTTTTTATTATTGTACATAGTCAATTAATCCACATGACTCATAGCTATCTATCAAAACCGTACAATATTGAGATATTTGTTAAAGAATTTCCTGATATAAGATGTTCTTAATATCACCCGGCCTTTTAATCCAGGAAACCATAAAAGGAGTTCAATTGTTTCATTAACATATCTTAGAATATACAGAAGAACACGATCATAACAGGAAATGTCCCTCAGAAAAATATCACTTTATGCTTTCCTTAAATGCAATTCCTGTACATGTGTGACGAATTTTAGAAAAAAAGGACAATGTTTCTTATTCAAGTCATACAATTGTTAAGACAGTCTGACAAGATTTTATTATGTGGATATAAATGAAATATTTGTTCTGCTTGCCAAAAGAGAGGACAAAGATGTTGACCTCAAATAAAACCTGTTAATGAACATTTCAAAATGTGGTCCAATGTCTGTCATAGTTTTACGTTGCTATCGTTCACTCTGGAAAACAGTCGTCGTGCTGTGGTTCCTTTATAGCCCAACATTAGCCTCCTTTATCTTAGCGGTGGTGACGTGAAGTCATGTGACCGTGCTGTAGTTCCTTTAAAGCCCAACATTAGCCACCTTTAGCTTAGCGGTGGTGACGTGAAGTCATGTGACCGTGCTGTAGGGGTTTCACAACTACCAATATTTACTTGTCGACACGTTTTTCAAAATAGTAGTCGACTAGTCGTTACGTCATAATAAAGACACACAAAGAGAGGTGTACAACTGTATTTTCTTTTGGAACTCATACAGTAACATTAAACACTGCATTTTAATTTGTGTTACATGGCTGAGTAAATAACAAACAGTAACTGGACTCACCAAAATCGACAGCAAAAAACTCTTGTTTACATAAATGCCACGTAAATCCAGTGCGCAACAGCGCATTGCGCAACACTTTATTCGCTGTCCTCCACGATAACGTCCACCTTTCCATATTTTTGGTTTGAACACCAACGCATCGACATGTGAGGGAAGGAGGCTTGACCGCTTTCGGGTGACAGTGTTGCCTGCCAGGGAAAAAACCCTCTCACTCGGGGTGCTTGTGGCTGGAATAGCCAGGTAGCTCCTCGAAAGCGGGGGAAGCGGTGCACGTTTTCTGCCCACCACTCCAGTGGATTATCCATTGTGGGGATATGCGGTGTCCGCTGGCAGTAATCCCGTAGCTCATCATCCGCATCACTGTTGACCCGTGTTTTCTTGCTGTTCGTTTGCCTCTGTTCAGTGCTGACGCCGGTCCGTTGCTCACTGGTGCTAGCATTACTGCTAGTGCTAGCTGTCGGCAGCGGGTGTTTCATCTTCAGATGGTTGCGCATAGCAGATGCATTTGTATTGTACTTCAGTACAGCTGTACACAATTGACACTTCACTGTGGAGTTGGTTACATCTTCGTTGAAGTTCTGCCATACATAAGAATATCGGACGTGTTTTGTAGCATTTTGCAGCACCTCGTTTACCTCCATTTTTTTCACGACTAGTCGACTAGGGCCTACAGCGCCGACTAGTGGTAAAGCTAGTCGACTAGTCGATTAGTCGATTAGTTGGTGAAACCCCTACCGTGCTGTAGTTCCTTTATAGCCCATCATTAGCCACGTTTATCTTAGCGGTGGTGACGTGAAGTCATGTGACCGAGCTGTAGTTCCTTTATAGCCCAACATTAGCCACTTTTAGCTTAGCGGTGGTGACGTGAAGTCATGTGACCGTGCTGTAGTTCCTTTATAGCCCAACATTAGCCCCTTTTAGCTTAGCGGTGGTGACGTGAAGTCATGTGACCGTGCTGTAGTTCCTTTATAGCCCAACATTAGCCACCTTTAGCTTAGCGGTGGTGACGTGAAGTCATGTGACCGTGCTGTTGTTCCTTTATAGCCCAACATTAGCCACCTTTAGCTTAGCGGTGGTGATGTGAAGTCATGTGACCGTGCTGTAGTTCCTTTATAGCCCAACATTAGCCCCTTTTAGCTTAGCGGTGGTGACGTGAAGTCATGTGACCGTGCTGTAGTTCCTTTATAGCCCAACATTAGCCCCTTTTAGCTTAGCGGTGGTGATGTGAAGTCATGTGACCGTGCTGTAGTTCCTTTATAGCCCAACATTAGCCACCTTTAGCTTAGCGGTGGTGACGTGAAGTCATGTGACCGTGCTGTAGTTCCTTTATAGCCCAACATTAGCCCCTTTTAGCTTAGCGGTGGTGATGTGAAGTCATGTGACCGTGCTGTTGTTCCTTTATAGCCCAACATTAGCTTTCTCTTCAGAAATCACAGAGTAGTGTTAATATGTAGAGATTATCCTGCTAAACAAAGTGTGTTAGAATCCTAATGGGAATGTATTCCTTTAGCTAACAACGGCTAAACCTTCCATACAGCAAGACTTCTGTCCTCTTCAGTAGAGGAGAATAAAGATGTTTACTTATCTACCCTCTTAAATAAAGAGTGCTTAACATTAACCTCCTTCCTAACAGACCTCTCTTAATGTCAGTGTTTCTGTTAATGTTGTGTTCTCCGCTCTGAACGCTGCTCTCATTCTGTTTGACACTTCTAATGTTTTATTAATCACTGCAACTCCCCTAAAAAAGCACACACTTTATTTGTCTGTGTGCAGCATCCTTTTGGAGGTAGTAAACTCTGCTTTCAGTAAAAACACCTGGAAGAGGAGAGCAGGAGAGAGGGAGAGAGGGAGAGAGGGAGAGAGGGGGAGGAACTTATTGGTATTCTGGCCCGGCTCGTACGTCTCCATTTTAACATGCAGCCGCGGTGATCAATATGATTTAAGCAACAGAATTGAACTTGGAGAGTTTGCTTTACCTAATTGGCCTCACTGAAAAATGAGCTTGCGTGGTTTTATTAGAACAAGGATCTTGGACCTAAGGAGAGGATTGTGTGTGTGTGTGTGTGTGTGTGTGTGTGTGTGTGTGTGTGTGTGTGTGTGTGTGTGTGTGTGTGTGTGTGTGTGTGTGTGTGTGTGTGTGTGTGTGTGTGTGTGTGTGTGTGTGTGTGTGTGTGTGTGTGTGTGTGTGTGTGTGTGTGTGTGTGTGTGTGTGTGTGTGTGTGTGTGTGTGTGTGTGTGAGTGAGAGATGGGTTTCTGATCCTGTCCTGTGCACAATGTCCCATCAATCACAAACTGCAGGTTACTTTGTCTTTAACCCACTGAAGTTTGTGTTTCTGTTTCTACACATATGTAAAGACACACACACACACACACACACACACACACACACACACACACACACACACACACACACACACACACACACAGATGAAGGGGGAAATGGTTGACAGACAGCGACTTCCCAACGTTTTTCTTTTTAACTTTTTTTTTGTGAGAACTGGGCATCAGTACAGTGTCAGAGCATTTCATAAAATAAAAGTATATGTTTTAAGACACCTCAGGTTTCTACAGGTTAAAAACAAGTCACATGTTTTCTTGGCACTTCAGAGGTGTATGTTTTCAAAGAAGTCTGTACATTAACAATTCTTTTTTTTACTTTAACTTTGTATTGTCATTACACAGTAGGTCTACTTACTATGTAACAAAATGGTTTCTCTGCATTTGACCCATCCTAGTGTTAGGAGCAGTGCAAGGAGCAATTCACACTTTCTGTGGAAATAAAGTGACAAATGAGACATGTAATGTGTGTGTGTGTGTGTGTGTGTGTGTGTGTGTGTGTGTGTGTTTGCAGGGCCGGGCTCTCCTGCACTGGGCCTGCGACCGAGGACACAAGGATCTGGTTTCTGTTTTACTGCAGCACAAAGCGGACATCAACAGTCAGGTGAGCAGCAGCTTCTTAATGTCTCTTTAAAGGGAAAAACAACTGCTAAATGAATGAATGAGTGGAAGCCAAACGAGCCCTTCTGATCAGAATGATTTGACGACGTCTTATACAGAGAACAGAAGTCAAGCTCTTTATATCTGGGTTTCCATAAGTGGCCCTAAAACTTACAAATCAACCCAACATTCATCAAATCAGCGCATCAGGAGTACCAATATGAACACTTTCTGATTAAAACTGCAATTGTTGATCCTGATACGTTCAGAAATTGATTCAACATCCTCAATAATCTCCAAATGTTCCAAATCTTATACGGAGACATATGCTAAGTAATTCAATTTATGCTAATTGTGCAAATTGCCAGTAGGTTAGCATCCGGCCGTTTCTATGTGCTGGGGACCCTACCATACATGCATATCATAAAACGTTGGGGTACTCAACATTTCCAGGTTCACTAAGTGACTCTATGAGCTGGTAAACACACACACACACACACACACACACACACACACACACACACACACACACACACACACACACACACACACACACACACACACACACACACACACACACACACACACACACACACACACACACATACAAACTGAGGTATCAACATTTAGATGGTGTCCATATGCACACATAGTCTGGTTTTTGGGGTATACGTGGGGTCACTTCACGCACTTTAACACACATATTTGGGGGGGGGTGTGGGGGGGTGTGGTTGTGATGTGCTTTAGTACATGTTTTTATAATTATTTTTAACTTTGATTAGAGAACATTAAGACCACGTGCAGTGTTTTTTCATTTGAGACCAATTCACACACACTCACACACACGCACACACCCACACACACACACACACACACACACACACACACACACATGTCCACGCAAAGCAGATCTCCAGCCACCCTGCTCCTCTTCCTCCCTCCATCCTCTGCAGAAGGTCACCTTTAATTCACTTTGTGCCACAGACAAATCCCCGGGGCTTTAGCAGACAGAGTTAGCCGGTAGCTAGCCCAGTGTTTAGACTCCCGGAGGTTTAGCAGCGTCCAGGAGGCTTTAGCTTTGGCGGTAATCTGGCTCAGCAGCACATCGGAGAAATTACTCCTCTTCCCAGCGCTGCACGACACAATGCAGCTCACCGGGCCCTTAACCGTGAGGCCAGATCAATTGGAAGTAATCAGGCAAATTGTTTCACGTTGCACAACCCACATAATCAGGACATTTCACAAATGACTTTCTCTTTTTGTTTCTCGGATCGAGGGGAGGGGGTCTGTGCAGAATGGTTCATAAAAGACTTAACAGTGGGATAACTGGGTAAAAACACTCCACTAATGATTGATCAAGATAATGACAGCAGCGCGGGGAGTGGTGTACAGATGGAAGCTTTTCAGTGCTTTTGTGTTTACAGTCATGTAAGGAATATAAACTCATATCTTAATGTGCTTCAGCAGGTGGGGATATTATGTGGACTTTTGAATGTACTTTTCGTCACACATAGAGTGAAATAATCCAATGTTCCTTGTTACCAAATCACCTGTAATAGACCAATGTGAAAGAGAGGTACCTACAGTATTACAAACAGAACAAAAGAAACAAAGAAAGGGAAAACCACAAAGCAGATTCAGGCTTTAGGCGTACAGTTAACAGAGAAGAGATAACAGTTTTACCCGCGGACAATATAGCTTTTATTGAGACGTCTTTACGGATATTTCTAAGGTACAACAAGTCAGATTTCAGGGGATGAATATTAAATATACAGGAGGGGGCATTTCTCAGCCAATCAGAGCGCAGACATGCTGTATTCAGATCCTTTGCACCTGCCTGTCTCTCAGGTGTGAGAGGAAGTCAAACATATCAAAAATCTTTATATTTGACAATCGATACACAGCCAAAGTTTAAAAAGTGTTATCATGATAAAGAAAAGAAGATAAGTTTCTTATTAAACCAATTTTTTGTACCAATTATTTCTTGTTGATAATTGTACAATTGTGTATTATTTAATTATAATCTTCATAAATAATTACACTCTTTGTTTATGAATTCAATATATCTATTATTTGAACGTTCAAGGCAGGGGGGTCAAACTCAATTTCATCTCGGGCCACATCAGCATCATGGTTGCACTCAAAGGGCCAGTTTTATATATAAGACTATATAAAATTACATATATATATATATTTAATATATATCAAATAATGTATTATATATTACATGATTGCCTCTGCATTGGATTATTATCGGATAGGGTAATAACTTAAATAACTACGTCTGAAAGCAGAAGTCTCTTCAGTGAGAATGTCACAAAATGATTTAAAGGTCCCACGTTTCTACTGTTCATGATTCCATTGTTGAGGTAAATAAATAAAATAAATATATATTGTGCAATTTTCCAAACTCTCATTGGTTTCTCATCCAGCATCTCTGTATAGCATGTGTATTCACTCTCTGTCCTAAACGGCTTGTTGGGCTCCTGTGTGTGTGTGTGTGTGTGTGTGTGTGTGTGTGTGTGTGTGTGTGTGTGTGTGTGTGTGTGTGTGTGTGTGTGTGTGTGTGTGTGTGTGTGTGTGTGTGTGTGTGTGTGTGTGTGTGTGTGTGTGTGTGTGTGTGTGTGTGTGTGTGTGTGTGTGTGTGTGTGTGTGTGTGTGTGTGTGTGTGTGTGTGTGTGTGTTTGCAGACATTCAGAGCGAAGCAGTAATCTCTCCTGACCTCTACCAACCAGTAAATAAAGATCAAACGTGATTTATACTTAATTTGTTGATTAAAAAAGGGAGGGGGCCTTTTGAGAGTTAAAACAAAAAGTATTATTATTATTTTTTGAGGAAAATCGTTTGAAATTAATCAACTGATTGTTTTTAGTGAATTGTTCTCAAACCCCTGGTAACCTGCATTAAAGGGCCGTTTGATAGTTAATCCGGGATCAAGGCTGCAGGGACTACAAAGTGTGTGTGTGTGTGTGTGTGTGTGTGTGTGTGTGTGTGTGTGTGTGTGTGTGGCCAATTGTTACTGCGCATTCATTAAGCCCCCCCCTCTCCGTATCACTGCCCCCTTTAGCTAATACACAGAGAAACTGGGGCACAAACTGTGGGAAAGATGAGAGAAACGCTCACTTAGTGTAATAATGGAAATTAAAGCTTAAACACTGGACTTATATTCTGTGCTAGAATTAATTTAAGAGCATTAATGAGGCTTAAGTTTAGGACATTCCTTCATATCATGACAGCAGTGAACACACCCCCCCCCCCCCCCCCCCACACCAGCACAGACTCATTAGGGTTAAGTGTTCATCCATAAGAATTGTTATAAATAGGGTGAGATATCAGACGTTTAGTATTTTATGGCAATAAAAGGTCATTTTTCGCTCTCTGATGAGATCCAATCTTAATTAAAGCTGTTTCAAGCGTTTTTTTTTTTACTCCCCGTCACGGCGAAAGCGTTCCATTTACTTTAAAGCTTTAAATAACGTTTGATCCTCAAGGTCTTAAGATCCTACTGACCAAAACTGTAGGAGGCAGGGTTCTTACGGTCATTAAAAACCTGGAAAAGTTCTAGAAAACAATCTTTTTCCCAGAGTTTTGGAAAAGTCATGGAAATGTAGCCAAAGTTGTATCAAATATAATTTATATTTTAGCAGAAATAGTAATACTATAATGATAATAAATACTGTATCGTAAAGTAATGAAGCGTAAAATGGCTTTTAACTGACGAGGTGTTCTGCTGGTGAGAGATGTGAGTGGCTTTAACGTGTAGAAGCTAGGATTTGTTTTAGATAGGCACGACATGTTTCAGATGCAGACCTTGTTTTTCTGTTCCATGTTAAAATAAAAAAATGTCAGTGGTATCGCTGAGAAAGAGTACTTTTTTTGGTCATGGAAAATTTGGTAAAGGTCCTGGAGAAGTCATTGAAAATCATTGGTGAAAAAGTGACTGAACCCTGAGGAGGAGTTGGGTCCGATGCCACCAGGAAAAGTGCCAAAGATGGCCATAAGTTGCAAACACAATTTAAAAACTTCAGACTTCCTGTTGGGTTTACGAAATGCTTCCAATAGGCTTTTTTGTGCGTCCCACCATATGTTACATAATGTACCAAATGTCAGACTTGCAGGTGAAGGCACAACGAGGGGCTGCTGTTTAGAAAATTGATAGGGCGCTCTATGGAGACATTTTGCTCCCACAAATGTTCGAAGAATCTCCAGCTTTTCAGCACCGCAAGGCCGTTACAACGCGATTCACTCACTGGAATGATAATAGCTTGTATTTCTAAATAACACAGTTAGTTTGGAGCTTATTCAGAGGCTTTTAAGAGCTCGGCGAGACCGTTCCATGAACTATAATGCTTTAAAAAACGTTTGGTCCTCAAGGTCTTCTGATGGTACCGACCACATTTGGAGTCAATCGGATGAAATCTGTAGGAGTTGGTTCCAACGCTGCATGTGACAAGTATAAATAATGCTTTTCAGCACTTCAAGGCCGTTAAAACGCGCTTATTTAATGGAATAATAATAGCTTGTATTTGTAAATAACACCGTTAGTTTAGAGCTTATTTAGAAGTGTTTTAGAGCTTTCGATCAGATCACATGATCTTCTCCAGCTCTCATGAAGCTCCTGATGCTTTGTTAGAGTATATTTAATATTTAATTTACTTTTAAAAGCAAAGTGTAAACTGCCAGTTCGCTGTTATGCCGGCGGTTATGTGCCGAGTATCTTTGGGCCAGAACCGGTGATGCTGATACTTTTACTTGAGTAACATTTTGAATGCAGGACTTTCACTCGTAACGGAGTATTCCTACACTCTGGTACTTCTACTTTTACTCAAGTACAAGATCTGAGTACCTCTACTCAATATCTGAGTACTTCTACTTTTACTCAAGTACAAGATCTGAGTACCTCTACTCAATATCTGAGTACTTCTACTTTTACTCAAGTACAAGATCTGAGCACTTCTACTCAATATCTGAGTACTTCTACTTTTACTCAAGTACAAGATCTGAGTACTTCTACTTTTACTCAAGATCTGAGTACTTCTACTTTTACTCAAGCACAAGACCTGAGTACTTCTACTTTTACTCAAGATCTGAGTACTTCTACTTTTACTCAAGTACAAGATCTGAGTACTTCTACTTTTACTCAAGATCTGAGTACTTCTACTTTTACTCAAGCACAAGACCTGAGTACTTCTACTTTTACTCAAGATCTGAGTACTTCTACTTTTACTCAAGCACAAGATCTGAGTACTTCTACTTTTACTCATGTACAAGATCTGAGTACTTCTACTTTTACTCAAGTACAAGATCTGAGTACTTCTACTTTTACTCAAGTACAAGATCTGAGTACTTCTACTTTCACTCAAGAACAAGATCTGAGTACTTCTACTTTTACTCAAGAACAAGATCTGAGTACTTCTACTTTTACTCAAGTACAAGATCTGAGTACTTCTACTTTTACTCAAGAACAAGACCTGAGTACTTCTACTTTCACTCAAGAACAAGATCTGAGTACTTCTACTTTTACTCAAGTACAAGATCTGAGTACTTCTACTTTTACTCAAGATCTGAGTACTTCTACTTTTACTCAAGCACAAGACCTGAGTACTTCTACTTTTACTCAAGATCTGAGTACTTCTACTTTTACTCAAGTACAAGATCTGAGTACTTCTACTTTTACTCAAGATCTGAGTACTTCTACTTTTACTCAAGCACAAGACCTGAGTACTTCTACTTTTACTCAAGATCTGAGTACTTCTACTTTTACTCAAGCACAAGATCTGAGTACTTCTACTTTTACTCATGTACAAGATCTGAGTACTTCTACTTTTACTCAAGTACAAGATCTGAGTACTTCTACTTTTACTCAAGTACAAGATCTGAGTACTTCTACTTTCACTCAAGAACAAGATCTGAGTACTTCTACTTTTACTCAAGTACAAGATCTGAGTACTTCTACTTTTACTCAAGTACAAGATCTGAGTACTTCTACTTTTACTCAAGAACAAGATCTGAGTACTTCTACTTTTACTCAAGTACAAGATCTGAGTACTTCTACTTTTACTCAAGAACAAGACCTGAGTACTTCTACTTTTACTCAAGTACAAGATCTGAGTACTTCTACTTTCACTCAAGAACAAGACCTGAGTACTTCTACTTTTACTGAAGAACAAGATCTGAGTACTTCTACTTTTACTCAAGTACAAGATCTGAGTACTTCTACTTTTACTCAAGAACAAGACCTGAGTACTTCTACTTTTACTCAAGTACAAGATCTGAGTACTTCTACTTTCACTCAAGAACAAGACCTGAGTACTTCTACTTTTACTCAAGTACAAGATCTGAGTACTTCTACTTTCACTCAAGAACAAGATCTGAGTACTTCTACTTTTACTCAAGTACAAGATCTGAGTACTTCTACTTTCACTCAAGAACAAGACCTGAGTACTTCTACTTTTACTGAAGAACAAGACCTGAGTACTTCTTCCACAGTCATTTTTAAAAAGTATTTTTTTTTTTTTTAGGAGTTAACGATTGTTCCCTCGGTGTAGCAGTGTTTGTCCGCTCCTCCTGTGGTCATCCTCCATCCAGACGGTGTAATCCCACACACACAGGTGTATAAACCCCCCCCCTATGTGACCCCCCTCTGACCCTCAGACACACTGCAGGGTCGCCTAGGATGGATTCATGGGAACCGGAGGAGTTAAAGGAGGCTTCAGGTTTCAGAGGAGATGCAGACAAACAGCAAGAGTCAAACAATCTCTGGAGTGATTAGAGAGTGGGGGGGGGATTAGGGAGGACAGGTGAGCGTCAGGTTAACACAACACACACACACACACACACACACACACACACACACACACACACACACACACACACACACACACACACACACACACACACACACACACACACACACACACACACACACACACACACACACACACACACACACACACACACACAATGGCAGGAAGGAAACACTGTTAAGCTCTAAAGCAGGTGACTGGAGAGTGCAGGATTTGAACAGCATCATTTTACTCCACTCATGTTTCAATGTTTAAGTTCAATTTTTTTTATTATCTATTTTTATTATTAATAGTCTTAATCTGTTGTTTTCAAATGTTTTCAATTTTTTTATTATTTTTCTGGTATCTAAAGTTCACAGTATTGTTAAAACAAAGTTCTTTTTTAATTACATTTTAGAATTTTGTATTAAATGTGTATATCTTTAAAGTCTTTTATTCCGGTATATCTCGGGTTGCAACTAACAACTATTTGAAAAAAAAAAACAATGACATTTTTTTTTTTCGTTTTAATGTTTAAGTAAACATTTTTATAATTTGTAAACATTTGTATTATTATCTTTTATCTTTTTTAAATATTTTTTTCATTTTATTTTAGATTTTTAAGTTATTTTTCCGGTTGTATTTAAGTTTGCAACGAACTAACTTTAAAAATCATCTTTGAAAGTATTAACGTGAATTGACACACCATGCCTTTTTACTATTTTAATGTTTAAGTTATATTTTAAATGTGTTTTTATTATTTATTTGCTTTTATTAATGTAAATGTTTCCTTTTAAAATATTTTTCAATTTTTTCAGTTTTTAATTTTATGGTTTGAAAGTATTTTATTCCCCAGTATCTAGGTTTGCAAATAACAACTATTTAAAATCGACTTTTCATTCATTAACTTGAATTGACACTCCATGACTGAAGCCCTTTGTAACGCGGCTACTTTGCATTTAGACGTAATTAAACATGGTGCTCTGAAGTTTAGTTCGACTCTTTCTTTGCCTTTTCTCCGTCTGTCTCCCTCTCTCCTCATCACTCCCCCGTCCCCCTCACCCCATCCCTCCCACGCCTCCACTTTGTATTAAAACAACTTGATCCATGAGGCGGGGGGGGGGGGGACTCGCAGCACCGCTAATTCTAACTCTAATTAATCCAGCGTGGTCGCGCTCAGTCTATCAGATAGAAATTCATAACTTAATTGAGGTCAGAGCCTCGAGCCGGCAGAACAAAAGTCTGCAGCCACGACCAGAGGATCAATAGTAATAAATATCTGACTGCACCGCGCTGCAGGCCACCAACAAGCTGTGTGTGTGTGTGTGTGTGTGTGTGTGTGTGTGTGTGTGTGTGTGTGTGTGTGTGTGTGTGTGTGTGTGTGTGTGTGTGTGTGTGTGTGTGTGTGTGTGTGTGTGTGTGTGTGTGTGTGTGTGTGTGTGTGTGTGTGTGTGTGTGTGTGTGTGTGTGTGTGTGTGTGTGTGTGTCCATGTGTGTGTCCATGTCTGTGCGGTCTGGACAGTTTTAATGTTCGGTTAGATTGTAAAAAAAAAATATTATTTACCGTTATATTCCCAAATATTTTCTAAAATAACCTTTGAATCTTATTACCTTTTTAAACAAAGCTCCTCTGCAGTTACTTTGCATTCAAATTTAAATAAAGTTTGATAAATACATACATATATTTGAACAAAGTAAGCAGTCTGAATGGAGAACCTGCGGGAAGTCAGATGTTTTCATTAGCTGCTTTAAAGAAATAATACTTCCTGTGATATGAGCTGATTGGACTTGTCATTGGTCGTTGGTGTTTTCCATCAGATCAGACGATCTTCTTCACCAGGTGGATATTTCCCAGCTCTCTTGAAACTCTAGACGTTTTCTTAGAATATATTTATTAGAAACCAATTGTAAGATGGCAGTTTGCTGTTATGCTCGCGGTTAAGTGCCCCGTATCTTTGCACCACAACCAGTGCTAGATGATACTTCTACTTGAGTAACATTTTGAATGCAGGACCTTTACTGTAACTTTGACTGTTTACTCAAGTACAAGATCTGAGTACTTCTCCCACAGTCTTTTTAAAAAGTATTTGTTAATTGTTTTAAGAGTTAAAGGTGGGGTAGGTAAGTTTGAGAAACCGGCTCGAGATACACTTTTTGTTATATTCCATGGAATGCTCTTAACATCCCGATAGCAATGAATACATTAAATGCTTTGACAACAAATCCATAAAAACGTCATTTGTGGAAGCCGTGGCGCTGTAAAAAGCACGACCAATCAACTGAGCCGGCTAAAGTAACTGGATGGCCTACCTGCCTGTCAGCCTTCCATCTGTGCACAAACTTATCTCGTGCCCTCATTGGTCATGTGCGCGTTCGTGTGTGTTGGAGGAGGGGCTCTGTGAGGAAGTGGCACATTTTTTCCGGTCGTGTATTTTCAAATTCTAGCGCACTCGAGCCGGTTTCTCAAACTTGCATACCCCACCTTTAAGTCTCGTCATTGGTCTAGGAGTGTGTTTTTTCCTGTGTGTAATCCCACACACACACAGGTGTAGAAACAATACCCACATTTAAGTGATCTATACAAAAGAAGTTGTATATACAGTAATTATGAAACATGACGTAGTAAGACTATTGGTGAACCTGCAGTGGGACAGTGTGTGTGATTCTGGTTGTGGTCAAAGCACATGAAGATTTGTGTGTATACTTTGGGGACTTTCAGAGAAAACCTTTTGTGAAAGTCTGCAACATTTGAATTTCCCTTTGCCCTCTTCCAGGGTCTTCCTGTCGCTAAACTTTGCAATTCTGTCTGCGTCACAAACTCATGCAGCTGCAAGGTGCTCAGTCATATTGCACCTACAACTAAAGGCATGAAACAACTTGTTCAAGCGATCTCCCAGTTGGTTTCCAGGTAGTTTTAGTTACCAGTTTGGGCTACAACCAATACAAATCCAGCATATCCATCAATCTGTCATTTGTTTCGTCTTCCTGCCTTTGCTCAGTTTATCCATCCAACCGTTTAAAACCCAAAGATATTGAATGTTTCATGAATGACTCAAACGATGCATTTAGCAAACCTATTCTCAGATTTCTTTTCCATCAGTAGACTAATGGATGAATCATCATAAACCACGAGCACTTTGTTCAAATGTACACACGTCTTTATCTTGCTATGATTAGGGGTTTCTACGGAGGTCTGCAGATGGACTTCGTGTTGGATAAATGTGGAAAATATATCAATCATCAGACCGCTGTAGAAATATAGAAAGGTGCAATTACCAACGCAGCTCTTTCCCAAAAGAAAAAGGACTTTTCCTAAATAAGTTATTCTCTGTTTCTGCCAAATCCCAGCCTCACAAATCAAACATTAGCATATGTTCATGCTCATTTTTCACGGGCAAGCGTAGTAAACCCGTTTCAATATTTATGACATTTCATATTGAAGTCTCAGCATTCAGCAAAAATTAAATACATCAAACTTTATTGTGGGAATAATGCAGCGCTACAGCTTTCTGAAATCAAGCTCTGCCTGATGTCGTCCTCTGCTGTGGTGTCAACTACCCCCACACACACACACACACACACACACACACACACACACACACACACACACACACACACACACACACACACACACACACACACCATGGTGGTTGATTGAAATTCCATGGTGGAGGCATTATTACACGTTTCTATCCCTCCCCTTTCCCAGCACTGCCTCCGATAACTAATGGCTCGGTCAGACCAGTCATAACAAATATCCAGCCAGATTCGTCATAATTGTGTGTGTGTGTGTGTGTGTGTGTGTGTGTGTGTGTGTGTGTGTGTGTGTGTGTGTGTGTGTGTGTGTGTGTGTGTGTGTGTGTGTGTGTGTGTGTGTGTGTGTGTGTGTGTGTGTGTGTGTGTGTGTGTGTATATATATATAGGGTCTTTACAAAGGGGAAGGTGGGAAAGTAAGCAGATGGGATACATATCGAGAAGTCAAAGAATAGAAATGTAGAATAAAGAATGATGTAAGGAGAGATGGTTTAATCCATGGTGTGTCTCCCTCTCACCTCTCTGAGTGTATTAGGATGTTATTGACTATCTTTCAGATCAATCAGCACAATGGCTTTATGTCAGTAAATTATCATATTTCCAAATCTTTATTTGCCTTTTTATTGAATTCACAGAATAAGCAAGAACATTCTTGTCTTGTCGTTTTTCTCTACGGTTTCTCAACAGATCTGCTTAAGAGAGAAGATTCCAAATCAATGCATTCAGTTCATAGAGCTGCTTATTTTAGGATCTACTCCAGTCCGGCACAAGCTCTCCGCACTCAGGGGAGGGTCCTGAACATTTGATATTCCCTAGATCTACCCCGGATATTCTCTAATTCTTCCCTAGATCTTCTCTGGATCTTCACTAGTTTTTCTTTGGACCTTCCCTGTCCCAACCCTGGTTCTTCCCTAGTTTCATTTCATGTAATCGTTTATTTGAACCGGGACAAAGCACATTAATGAACACTTTAGACAAACAATGTTTCAAGTGTGAATATGCTGGATTTTAGCTTTGAGCTCATTTCCATCCGTAGTCCCTGACCTACAACATATAAGAACATGACATTTGTAAACATAGCAAAAAATAAATACATGATATGCAAAAGAGCCAGAGCAGCACACACAGGTATTTACCACATGGCAGTACACTGAGCAGCTAGGACATATTAAGGGCAAGAGGAGATACCCCTGTGTTAAAGTGCATTTAGCGGTGATTGCACGTCTGTTTGTTTCTCAACCATTCTTTGAGGTGACCTTTGAAGCTATTGAGAGTGGGACAATCCCGTATCTCAGTTGGGAGGCTGTTACAGAATGAGCTGCCTTTAACGGAGAGGACACTTTGTCCAAAAGTGGTCCGTCTGCGGTGGACCTCACAGTCTCCTCTGGTTCCTGACCTAGTGCAGCGTCCAGGGTTTTCTGTGGATGAATTCCCCTAAGGGAGGGGGGGGGCGAAGGTAGTCTGTTTAAGTACATACTTTAAAAAGACTTAAAATTATCAAAACTCAAGAAATTGTGTATTTCAAGGATCTTCCCTGGATCAACCATGGGTCTTCCTTTAATCTTCCCTAGATGTTCTCTGGATCTCCCGGATCCTTCCTTAAATCTTGCCTAGATCTTTCCTGGATCTTCTCTGGATCTTAGATATACTTATTGTTACACAATACATGTATTATATTGATAAAAATACTGATTACTCCAATGTCCTTTAGAAAATCCACACTACCACGTCCCCCTTTAAGTATGGAATCTGAGCGTACCTGGGTAACGTATAAAACACACACATAAAACCCAGCACACACACTTCGACGTTTTATCCGCCGCACTGTAACCCGCTCTTACAGCATCATATTTAGTACCTGCTGCACATTAGCCGGACTCGATGAAGCGAGAGCTGTTGCGGCTCTGTGTTAAAAGGGCCAATCGGACACGGGTACGGTTATGAATCTATAATATGAGCACTCAGAAAAGAGCCGGAGACTTGACAGTAATAGTGCGGCCTAAAGAGCCATTCAGCAGGTAACAGTCCTCTCTGCCATCATCAGCTGTTGTTTCTTTCTTATTGGCCACTCACTGGGCCTTGCCTACACTCAACTATTTGATTTCCATCGTTCTTAACCGTCCACATAAATTGTCAGGAGCATTAAAGCTGTCCTCGAGCGTTTCAGACAGAGAGAGAGGGGGGGGGGGGGGGGGAGTTGGATTCAGACGGAGAGGGGAGGGGGTGAGGAGAGAGAATAAACAAAGTAAGTGTTTTCCCTTCCATCAGTCTCCCGCAGTACTCAGCTTTATGAGTCCCTCGCTCCCAATGCCTCGCCGCAGCCCCCCCCCCCCCCCCCACCATTGATTTTCATATTATGTATTTATTTCATATATTTCTTTTTAAACATCATCGATGAGCCGCAGGAGGACGGGGCGATGTTAATTCTCAGTCTCAACCTCCTCATCCTCCTCTCTGATGGCTGTAATGGAGGCTAAGGTGTCCCGCGGGAACAAGCAAACAGCGACATGGGGAGGGGGGGAGAGGAGGAGGGAGAGGAGGAGAGACAGAGAGCTCGCTTTTGTCTGTTGTGAAATGCAGGAAAATCTGGATGTTGTGTTCAGAGATTTGTCAGATGAAGCTTCTCATTACCCTTTGCTCCAGACGCAGGAGTTATGGCTGTGGCTCAGTGGATAGTGTGCTGGACTTCGAATCAGGGGGTAGCAAGTTTGAGTCCCCCTGCAGTCAGCATGTCGTTGTGTTCCTGAGACACTTCACCCCAAATTGCTCCTGTGGGGATTGTCCACAGTACTGAATGTGTGTAGGTCGCTTTGCATAAAAGCGTCTAACAAGTGACATGTAATGTAATGTTTGGCGGGGCAACACCTTTGCAAAATGAAAGCCGCTTGACAAAATAACTGTTTCTACTGAATTGTACGACTCTCTATAACGCCTCTGTCTGAAATGCAAGTAAATCAGGATGTTGTGGGCAGAGATGTCTCGTATGCTAAATGTTTGTTCGATGCTTTGTTCCCTTGTATTGTGTTTCTAATAGCTGTCCTTGATTCATCTCACATTTGAGTGAGCTTGTCAACGCACCGAAACACACTGTAGCTCCAGAAACGATGCAGATATAAAATCAAAGGTTCCACATGAAGAAACATCTTCAGCAACTTGACAACACATGCAGCATTTAGAGAACATTCAGCAACTTGAGGAGACATGCGCAGCGTTCACTAAAAGCTGCAGAAATCAGACGCTGCAAGAAGCTCAAAACACAACGGAGACCAGGGGACACTAAAAAGTGACGCACACAGCTAGGAGACCAGGGGACACTAAAGAGTGACGCGCACAGCTGGGAGATCAGGGGACAGTAAAGAGTGACGCACACAGCTGGGAGACCAGGGGACACTAAAGAGTGACGCACACAGCTGGGTGACCAGGGAACACTAAAGAGTGACGCACAGAGCTGGGAGACCAGGGGACACTAAAGAGTGACGCACACAGCTGGGAGACCAGGGGACACTAAAGAGTGACGCACACAGCTGGGTGACCAGGGAACACTAAAGAGTGACGCACATAGCTGGAAGACCAGGGGACACTAAAGAGTGACGCACACAGCTGGGTGACCAGGGGACACTAAAGAGTGACGCGCACACAGCTGGGTGACCAGGGAACACTAAAGAGTGACGCACAGAGCTGGGAGACCAGGGGACACTAAAGAGTGACGCACACAGCTGGGAGACCAGGGGACACTAAAGAGTGACACACAGAGCTGGGAGACCAGGGGACACTAAAGAGTGACGCACACAGCTGGGTGACCAGGGAACACTAAAGAGTGACGCACACAGCTGGGAGACCAGGGGACGCTAAAGAGTGACGCACACAGCTGGGAGACCAGGGGACACTAAAGAGTGAGGCACACAGCTGGGAGAACAGGGGACACTAAAGAGTGACGCACACAGCTGGGAGACCAGGGGACACTAAAGAGTGACGCAAACAGCTGGGTGACCAGGGAACACTAAAGAGTGACGCACACAGCTGGGAGACCAGGGGACACTAAAGAGTGACGCACAGGATTTTTACTCCACATTTCAGTATCGCCTCAGCCATCTTTGGACCTTATCTTTGGTGGTTCTAAAGGAAGTGTATCTTGTTGTGATATGAGACATGGTCGTGTGCTAGAATTGGATATTGTAGTGTTGAAGTTTATTTTGCAGGTTTGAAAGACTTCATTACAGCAAAGCCACGTCAATTCAAACTTAAATAACAATGAACAGTTATTACAATTAACAAAGTACACATGTGGGTTCCCCCTTTAGATCTGGACCTGTGTTTCATCCAGGGCTTCCCTCCACACACTGATGTTAGTGATGGGTGTGAGGAGAAAGGGGTGGGGCAGGGGTCACCTGAAGGACGCTCCCAGGAGGTGTGAAGGACGTCGGGTTAATTTGACCGTGGCTCACACAGCGAGAGGAAGGTTAGAGGAGAGGAGACCCAGATTCAATTAGAGAGGCCGAGCTGCAGATCCTTTTAACAGGGGGGCATCCCAACACACACACACACACACACACACACACACACACACACACACACACACACACACACCTGATTTCCTGTATGAAGTAAGGATTTTAATTCTGCATTTCTTACAAATCATTATTTTCCATCATCATCATTTAGTTGTAATGACGTGCCAGTGTTTGAGTGCACAATAACACAGGCTTTGATCTCCTACCGTCACAGTTTTGGCTCGTTACGTTAAATCGATCGAGGTTAGTCGATCTTAAACTCTTTCTTGTTGGTCCACATGGAGCATGTTCTGTTGTGTGATCTAGGGCTGCTCAATTAATCATATTTTAATCGCAATTAAGATTATGGCTTGCAACGATTACGAAAAAAGCGTAATCGAAATAAAACGATTTTTTTTTTTTTATTATTATTATTATTACTTTTTTTTTTTAATTACTTTTTAAAGTTCAGGGTAATCAACTGTTCAAAACATTTTCTCCAATAAATGTATGTGTTCAAAGTAAATGGATAATCGTTTTTAATAAACATGATATCAATTATTGACCCAAATAATCGAGATTATGATTTTTGCCATAATCGAGCAGCCCTAGTGTGATCAAAGCCAGACTTACAGTGACATTCTGAAAAGAGAATTTGGTGGGGCTTTTATTACATATTTCTTTTAAAGATTATATTTACAGGTTAGACTTATTCCTACTCTCATACAGCAGTGTTTCCCATACAATGATTTATTTGTGGCGGGCCGCCAAAATTAAATATCGTCCGCCACAAATGGATCTCATAAAAGTAAAAAAAATTATTATTATTCTTTTTTCATTAATTCTTTTTTTTTGTTTTGGTGGTGGTGGTGGCGGTCTAATGGATAGTGAGGTGGGCTGATGATCGGAAGGTTGCGAGTTCAAATCCTGCCTGGAACACATCTACTAGTGTGCCCTTGAGCAAGGAATAAGGCGTCTGCTAAATGCCTAAATTGTAAATTATATTTTTGGGAGAATAAATCCCACAGATCCTCAACTCCGGTGTGTTTCACTCATTAACAACGAAACACAGAGCAACAACATCGTTGCAGGGGTGGGGGAGGGGGGTCTAGGGTGGGGGGGGAGGGGGGTCTGGGGGGGGGGGGGAGTGCGGTGCGGTGCCCCCACAAATAGAATCAAATTCTGTGGGAAACACTGAACAGTATGGTACATAACACAAATACCAGACCCTGGTTTCAGACGGAGGGGGAAATAGGTGCAGGCAGGATGAGTGATACATATTCTAAAAAGTTCTTTATGCTCAGACTCAGGTTACAGATGAAGAGCGTTCCTCTCCTCCATCTCACTCACATCTGGGCTCTGCTTTCTGATTAATGGCACCTGCTCATCATAATGCTATCTGCTAGAATCTGCATAGCAATGATCCCAGCCGCCTATCGATTCAGACACACTCACACACACACACACACACACACACACACACACACACACACACACACACACACACACACACACACACACCCTCCCCCTAACCACTGTCATTATAAAAGTCAGCAGCTGCTGCATGCATTGATCATAAATCATAATTGCTTGTCCATTTTTCCCCACTTGTTTAATGTTGCTGTCAGGGGGAGAAAAGGGGGGAGGCGGGGAGAGGGAGAGGAAGAGAAAGTTTGCTGGGACACAAAGATGAGACGGGAAAATGGAAGGAAGAGTTGGGGATATTAGGGTTGTTAAAAAAGTCTCCACATGTTTATAAAATGAAGATACTTACATTGGAGTCATGTATGAACAAACCTTTTCAAGATGCTAACAATAAGCTGATTCAAAGAGTTTGACTCCGTACTGTAGCGGTCTAGTTTGTAGTGATGGATGGTCTGCGTTGATTTAGAGCTGGAACATGATTTCACAGGACTCATGGGTAAATGTTAACATAAAAGGTGTGATTGGTGAAACTTCAAACGGACACGATCGGACAGTAATTGGTCGTTAGGAGAACTGCAGCTCAGAACGTCTGCATTCGTGTAAAGGGGTTTGTGTGCCTTTTGTTTTCGGGTTGTAGGTCCTGCACATTTTTCAGGATTCGCACAAACATCCACTCTCAAAGGTCAAAGGTCACTGTTTTCGTTCATATGCTTATTTGGGAAAATTGGGAAAATAATGAATATGATATCTTCTACCTCTTGACGTGTTTTACTGCTCACGTTTTGTCGTGTGGTGTGATTAAGGAGTTTGGTCGTCTCCTTGCATCATGTCCTGTTTGTTACACCGATGTATTCAAAATGTATGATATTTTATTAAAGCACCTTTTAAAGTTCATGACATGTTACTTGTTAGTCACTTTTATCCAAAGCGACTCACATACTCAATACTGTGGGCAATCCCCACAGGAGCACTTTGGGGTGAAGTGTCTCAGGGACACAACGACATGCTGACTGCAGCGGGGTTTGAACCTGTGACCCCCTGATCCCAACGCTCTACCCACTGCGCCACACGCCTCCCTCAAAGTACAAAGTAGTTTGTGTTTCCAGATAAAACATCTGTTATTAAAAGACGGGGATTAAGTCGTAGAACATAAGAAAGAAAGATGTGCTTGATTATCCCACATGTGCCCTACAGCAGGCACACACACACACACACACACACACACACACACACACACACACACACACGTACCATGTATACATCACTTCAGGGGACATTACATTGACTTACATGCATTTCTTGGAGACTTATCCTAACCCTAACCAAGTCTTCACCTTAACATTAATTTTGTCCCCATAAGGGAGGCGAGTCCCCACACGTGACTGTGTAAACAGATTTAGGTCCCCACAAGTATAGTAATGCTAGGACACACACACACACACACACTCACTCACTCACTCACTCACTCACTCACTCACACACACACACACACACACACACACACACACACACACACACACACACACACACACACACACACACACACACACACACACACACACACACACACACACACACACACACACACACACACACACACTGTGCTTTCTTCAGTCTCCTTTGTTGCAGAATCTCCAAATCTGGCGGTGGATTTATCCGACCTTTAACCCTCTCTCTCTCTCAGACAGTCGGACTGAATCCTGTTCTCTGAGAGCAGATCAACTCAAAGGACTCTGAGTCCTCTTTCTGTTCCTCACTCAGATCAGTCTCTGATACACTCTTGATCCTCGCTCTGACTGCTTCTATAAACGGCTCAGGTCTAGTGTTCTAGACATTGTGTTCTCTGCAGACAAACTGACTTACAGAACATTTAGTATTTGATCCTAGCGCTTCAAGTCGGCTACTGCTCGCACTCCTCACAGCTCCCCACGGTCTGAATCTCAGCGAGCTTGTGCAAAGCAGTTTCTCGTTGTTGAACGTGAAGCATGTCACAGTAGAGCCACTGAATACTAATATCAACCTGAACATGAGCAGAACGTCTTCCTTAATGACGTCCACTCCCGCTGTGTTCTGAACTTTAGAAGAATTGTGTCAAAATATCTGTTCTTGCCCTTTTAAGACTTTTGTAGACTTGTCTTTGTAATGCATATTATTATTATTATTATTATTATTATTATTATTATTATTATTATTACATGTGCAATAAGCGACTAACATACATTCAGTACTGTGGACAATCCCCACAGGAGCACTTTGAGGTGAAGTGTCTCAGGGACACAACGACATTCTGACTGCAGTGGGACTTGAACTTGCTACCCTCTGATTCGAAGTCCAGCGCACTATCCACTGAGCCACAGCCTCCGCATATACGTTTTTTTTTACAGTGGTAATGTTTTGTTTTTAGTTTGGCTTCGGCCCAAACTTCTGCCGTGATTGGTTGTGAGTTCTCTGCTTGCTCATGTCAGGATGAGCTGCACGTCTTTGGCCCGATCAAAGCTCTTCCTGATCTCGGTTGGCCTTCGTCTGGCTCTGCACTTCGTTAGGAAACCTGAATGAAAAAGACACGCATGTAAACACACAACCATTTGTCTCAGTTTCCTCTCTGTTCGGACCAATTCTGGACTATAGTGACAGTATTATTTAGTACAGAAAGCAGACCCTGAGCTCATATCTTCCTCCATCTTTGATCTGCCGTGTCTCCCCTCCATCCATCTTGCTTCACTTTGTCTGCCTGGTAGAAATGATAGATCGGCGTGACTCAAATTCAGCAAAACTGCAATTGTACTAATAGATCCCGCCCCATCCGTGCTGCTCCTAAGCATATTGCTGCGCCCCATTAGAGGGACACTCTGGATCTCTGGTTCTGTGCAGCATGGCTTCATCGAGCACTCTGCTGACGTGCTGCCGGCGTTTCTGCACCGCAAGGGGAAACTTTGGATGACATGTAAAAGCAGGGCTTTTTGCGACATGCCTTCGTAATGGGATGGGAACAGGGGTGCACCGGAGAGAGAGGGGAGTGGGGGGTGACTGCAGGTATTGTGGGAGAGTATAGTGGGAGTGCAGAGGGGGGGGGGTAGGGTGTCTCTTCCAAAGCAAATGGAAGACAATCCAATTTCCTGTGATTCCATCAAGGCTGCGTCCTGGACGGAGCAGGCATTAGGGAACGCTGAGAGGACGCTGACCCCCCACAGGAACATACAGGAAGCATGCAGACACACACACACACACACACACACACACACACACACACACACACACACACACACACACACACACACAGCAACATATATCCTCACAAACATGCACGTGTTCAGGCAACATATACTGTATACAACAATTTTCCTTATCAGTCAGAAATCCAGTACAGGTAAAAGGCAAAAGAGTAGACTGGCTTATTTTTAAAAAAAAGTAAATTAAAACAAAAAGGTAGAAAATCCATGGTTGAAAATGAGAAGAAGCGCGTGTTCTTTTTTAAGAAAGTGAACATTTAAAAGTACCAGAAACATTAGCAACTGTAAATAAATTGCAAATAAATGTAAAAATAAAGTGTGTGTGTGTGTGTGTGTGTGTGTGTGTGTGTGTGTGTGTGTGTGTGTGTGTGTGTGTGTGTGTGTGTGTGTGTGTGTGTGTGTGTGTGTGTGTGTGTGTGTGTGTGTGTGTGTGTGTGTGTGTGTGTGTGTGTGTGTAGCATGCTTGTGTGTGTGTTTGTTGAACAACGAACTGCAGATTAGCGCTGGCTGCAGATTAAGGCTTAAACCTTTTACACTTTAATTATAACTGTATGTATTTATGTGCATCAAGGTCTTTCACTTGGCCCCGGCTGCAAACATCTGTCACTCAGCGCGCGGTGTGTGAGCGTGTGTGTGTGTGTGTGCGTGCGCGTGTGTGTGTGTGTGTGTGTGTGTGTGTGTGTGTGTGTGTGTGTGTGTGTGTGTGTGTGTGTGTGTG
>NC_136912.1:94583882-94610906 GCF_949606895.1 Notothenia rossii
ACACGATAGAGAAAACACCAAGATGAAAAAATCTAATCCATCTCATTTACCGACGAACATTTCTACTAAAGACCAGGCAAAAAGTGGGGGGAAACTATTCTGCACCCCGTGCAACTGTGTGTTGGAGCATAAGAGAAAACCGACGGTGACGACCCACTTTGATTCATTCAAACATTCGAAAATGCTTTCTGCTGCTGCGGACAAGAAAGCCATTCAACTCACGTTCACCGAGGGATCAACCTCCAAAACCCTTTTGAGGGCTACAAGAAACGAAGTGAGTAGCCTACAAGACTGAAGCTGCAGATAACGAACGAGTAAATGAAAACGGAATGAGGCGGAGAAGTGTGTGTGCGTGTGCGTGTGTGTGGGGGGGGGGGTGTGTGTGTGTGTGTGTGTGTGTGTGTGTGTGTGTGTGTGAGATTAAAAAAGCCCAATTGCTTTTACAATAAATAAACATTGAATGTGTTTAATTGAATAATAAAGGGGTTTAACGTTAGTGGCAGGTTGTGTGTGAGAGAGAATAAATAAGACAGCCCAATATTTAAAAAAATTGTTATTCTTTTTCCCCGCATATTTAGCATATTCCGCAACTTTCCACATATTTCGCAACTTCCCGCAATTTCACCACATAAAATCACATAAAAAAAGCATGTTTGATCGCATAATCAAGGATTTTTGCCCGCGTTTTTCTGGAGGGTCAAGCCACTACCTCTGAAGTAAAACCCTAATGTTGGGCTATAAAGGAACTACAGCACGGTCACATGACTTCACGTCACCACCGCTAAGCTAAAGGAGGCTAATGTTGGGCTATAAAGGAACTACAGCACGGTCACATGACTTCACGTCACCACCGCTAAGCTAAAGGCGGCTAATGTTGGGCTATAAAGGAACTACAGCACGGTCACATGACTTCACGTCACCACCGCTAAGCTAAAGGTGGCTAATGTTGGGCTATAAAGGAACTACAGCACGGTCACATGACTTCACGTCACCACCGCTAAGCTAAAGGCGGCTAATGTTGGGCTATAAAGGAACTACAGCACGGTCACATGACTTCACGTCACCACCGCTAAGCTAAAGGAGGCTAATGTTGGGCTATAAAGGAACTAAAGCACGGTCACATGACTTCACATCACCACCGCTAAGCTAAAGGAGGCTAATGTTGGGCTATAAAGGAACTACAGCACGGTCACATGACTTCAGGTCACCACCGCTAAGCTAAAGGTGGCTAATGTTGGGCTATAAAGGAACTACAGCACGGTCACATGACTTCACATCACCACCGCTAAGCTAAAGGAGGCTAATGTTGGGCTATAAAGGAACTACAGCACGGTCACATGACTTCACGTCACCACCGCTAAGCTAAAGGAGGCTAATGTTGCGCTATAAAGGAACTACAGCACGGTCACATGACTTCACGTCACCGCCGCTAAGCTAAAGGTGGCTAATGTTGGGCGTGAAGACGTTTAGTCGTCTCATTTAGACACTTGTTTGCAACCGCCGTTTTTAAATCCACCAGTTGGGTATTTACTGACGTATTTTATGTCGTTGAACAAAACGTTAAAATCTCTTCAGCTTGAGTTAACCACAGACCTTATTTCAGCCTAACAACCAAAAACACATTCAGAAAACCATTGAAGAGGGAACAGGAAGTGCTAAAATGCTGACCCATTTCCAGGACTTAGGACTCATTCCCGCACCAATCAAATGGATGAGAGTAGAGGAAGAAACCCAAAACAGGAGAGCTGCAGGAGAGGGCAAAGAATAATGCATTTCTTTGTGAGATATTTCCACTGCAGTGACATTTTACAGCACGTGAGGACATGTCAGAGCCTTCGCTGGATTGTAATCTGTCTGTGAGCGTTGGAGGCCGCTGGGCTCTTGTTCTGAGGCAACAGTTTGACCATTCATCATCATTATGAGGTGCAAAGGCAGTGATTAAGAGCTGAGTCCTGCTGATGAAGCCTGTCATATATTGTATCTTATTATACACACACACACACACACACACACACACACACACACATACACACACACACACACACACACACACACACACACACACACACACACACACACACACACACACACTATCCCATCCCTGTCCCCCATCCACAGTTCTAATAAGAGTTATACCTCTACTATTGAACCCTTGACCCCAAGTTTCATCTTTAACCCACACACACAAATACACAGAAATATCACGAATAGTATTCTCTGACACCTTTTTTGCGTAAGGGTCACACAGCCTCCGTGTTTAAAAGAATGAATAAGACTTTTAAATGAATTTAGGGCTGCGTAATTTAGCAAAATGTTATCCACATTGCAAAATGGACAAAAAAGGACAAAATCTACAATATACAAATCACACTGAGCTCAATATTTAGTAAATGAAAACTCCCTCTGGAGAGAACACATGTTTTTTAGCCTTTGCAGACCATTAACATGCACTAAAACCTATATAGCACTCTCTAAACGAGAGGGAAACCCCCAAAAAAGCAGAATAGGGCTATCTATATCTCATCGTCTCATCATTTGCAGATTTCATCGTCGAGTAAATTCGTTTTTCTCACAGTAAATATTTTGTTTATGTGATTTTAATAAGAGTTGTTTTGTGTCTTGCAGGATAATGAAGGACAGACGGCGCTACATTACGGTAAGAAGGCCTCTCTTACTCTTCTCTAGGTCCTTGTAGTAAACGTCCTGTCAGTGTGAGTTCTCTCTTCACTCACAGCTTCTTGTTTTTACCCAAGATTTTTCTTTACCCGCTCCATTCCTCTTTTTATTTCAGTTTCTCACCCAGTTTCCTCTCGTGTGTGTGTGAGCATGTGAGGGGGGTGTGTGTGTGTGTGTGTGTGTGTGTGTGTGTGTGTGTGTGTGTGTGTGTGTGTGTGTGTGTGTGTGTGTGTGTGTGTGTGTGTGTGTGTGTGTGTGTGTGTGTGTGTGTGTGTGTGTGTGTGTGTGTGTGTGTGTGTGTGTGTGTGTGTGTGTGTGTGTGTGTGTGTGTGTGTGTGTGTGTGTGTGTGTGTGTGTGTGTGTGTGTGTGTGTAATAATCGGCATCTCCCAGAGGAAATCAGCACAGGTCCTCAGACTCCCCTGACCCTCTCGTGCCCCAACACACACTCCTCCCAGAGGGGCGTGTCCCCCGTCCTCTGTGTGTGTGTGTGTGTGTGTGTGTGTGTGTGTGTGTGTGTGTGTGTGTGTGTGTGTGTGTGTGTGTGTGTGTGTGTGTGTGTGTGTGTGTGTGTGTGTGTGTGTGTGTGTGTGTGTGTGTGTGTGTGTGTGTGTGTGTGTGTGTGTGTGTGTGTGTGTGTGTGTGTGTCTGCACCATCTGTTCCCCTTGCTTGGTGGCATCAGTGTGGGCATCACCCACCGGGAATATCACCACACACACACTTGATGATGGGGCATAACAAAAATGACTGATAAACATAAGCGATGAAGTCTCTCTCTCTCTCTCTCTCTCCCTCCCTATCTCTCATCTTTCTCTCTCCCTCTCTCTCTCTCTCCCTATCTCTCATCCCTCTCTCTCTCTCTCTCTCTTTGCACAGGGCCACGCGGCTGCATTGATTAATGGAGGGTTTACTGCTCACCATAAATTGTTCCCCTTCCTCTACGGCTCCCCGAGGGCCGGACACTTTTTACAGCTCAAGGCCCAGGCCAGACACCTGGCACGTGCGCGCACACACACACACACACACACACACACACACACACACACACATACACATACACATACACATACACATACACATACACACATACACATACACACACACACACACACACTGCTTGCTAAATAAAATAGTGTTTAGAGCAACAAGAGGAGGATAGCTGGGGAAATAAGCCAAGCTTTGTTAGTCTGATCCTGCTGAGATGGATTCTTGTAGTGTTTGATACTCACACTACTCCTGCTATTCATGCACACACACTCGCTTACACACTTGGATGCATTCCGATGTATCATGAGATCTCACACACACACACACACACACTGACACACACACACACACACACACACACACACACACACACACACACACACACACACACACACCAACACAGAGAAATAGTGTTTGATTCTCTCCTGCTGTTTATGGACACACACTTTCTTACTCACTTGCATTGTGGCATCATATCTCTCTCTCACACACACACACACACACACACACACACACACACACACACACACACACACACACACACACTGAATAAAATATAGTTTCAATAAATATATTGTAATATAGTGGCAAGAGGAAGACTGCGTGCGTTGCTGACACAAAAAAAGCCATGCTTAGTTCTTCTGAATCTGGTTCTGGTAGTGTTTGCTTTTTATGCACACACACTTTCTTACACACACACACACACCGGGCCAAAAAGAGTCTTACCAGTGTGTTAAAAATAAGCCTAAAATATGCCAAGATTTGTTAGTCTGACTCTGCTGAAAGATAAGTGTTTGATACTCTCCTGCCAATCATGCACACACACACACACTCCCTAATACACACACACACGCATTCCGATGTATCATCATATCTCTCACATACACACACACACATACACTCACACACATCCCTGGGCTGGAGGTTAAAAAGCCCGGCTGTCAATCAGGCGGCTGCTGACATCAGCGATCATGGCGCCGGCCCTTTAAGAGAGGAGCACTCAGACTATAACACCCCTTGTTGTTAAACACCAAATATGTGCAATATGTGCAATATATATATATATGCCGTTAATAACTGTGCAATATATACCTGGCTGCTATATCTTCAGAAGATGTGTAGTTTGTAAATTGTGTAATTTCTATAATGTTTTTATCTTTTGTATGCATGCTTTAGTTTAGGGACATTAAGCTGGCTTTGGCTCTCTTCTGCTGTAACAATGTACATTTCCCCTCTGTGGGACTAATAATGGGATTCTGATTCTGATGAGGGGGGTGATGAGGGAGATGGGGGGGGGGGGGTGAGGTGCATCGGGAAGCAAAGACCTGCTAACTGGGTTAAGAAAGTGCAACCCCCCCTGATAGAGAGGGAGAGAAGACCCTTTTAGCGGGGCACAAATTGCCAATGGGGCAGAAATGAAGCGTTCAGAGGATCTGGGGTCCAGTGGTGTCAGAGCCGGCTGGAGATGGGCTTTTCATTAACTGCAGCGCTGTGCAGTATGAAGAGGAGGATCGTTCACTGAAGCTGCTCTCAACAGCCTGACAGGAACAAATGAGCTGCACGGAGGCGTCACACTTTCATATTAACACTTTATACAGATGAGAAGTGAGAGCAATAACTAATCAGCCTAATAGATGATGTCCTTTGTATTTCTCTTGACCGCTTTTCCTTAACCTACACTGGGAAATGTCATGAGGGCATGGGAAGGAGGATTCATCAGGACTTAGGAAACAACAACTGTGCTGCTCAGAGAATCCGACTGCACTTACTCTAAAGGCTACGTCATTATGTGAAGACGGATGTTATTGATGTGCGTCGCTTTAAATGTTGCTGATGCGAGGATTTGTTGAACAGTAGTGTCTTCTTTAATAGGGATAGGGAGGTGCCTCTACTTTAAAGAGTCCTCTCCTGCTGATGATCAGCTGTATATCAGTATGTAGTGTCTCTACTTTAAAGAGTCCTCTCCTGCTGATGTTCAGGTGTATATCAGTATGTAGTGTCTCTACTTTAAAGAGTCCTCTCCTGCTGATGTTCAGGTGTATATCAGTATGTAGTGTCTCTACTTTAAAGAGTCCTCTCCTGCTGATGTTCAGGTGTATATCAGTATGTAGTGTCTCTACTTTAAAGAGTCCTCTCCTGCTGATGTTCAGGTGTATATCAGTATGTAGTGTCTCTACTTTAAAGAGTTCTCTCCTGCTGATGTTCAGGTGTATATCAGTATGTAGTGTCTCTACTTTAAAGAGTCCTCTCCTGCTGATGTTCAGGTGTATATCAGTATGTAGTGTCTCTACTTTAAAGAGTCCTCTCCTGCTGATGTTCAGGTGTATATCAGTATGTAGTGTCTCTACTTTAAAGAGTCCTCTCCTGCTGATGTTCAGGTGTATATCAGTATGTAGTGTCTCTACTTTAAAGAGTCCTCTCCTGCTGATGTTCAGGTGTATATCAGTATGTAGTGTCTCTACTTTAAAGAGTTCTCTCCTGCTGATGTTCAGGTGTATATCAGTATGTAGTGTCTCTACTTTGAAGAGTCCTCTCCTGCTGATGTTCAGGTGTATATCAGTATGTAGTGTCTCTACTTTAAAGAGTTCTCTCCTGCTGATGTTCAGGTGTATATCATATCAGATTTCATGAAAGGCGTTTTTTATAAATCAAATGATTATTACTGTTATAATAACCCCTCCTTTATTTCCTCCTCTCCTCCTCTCAGCGTCGGCCTGTGAGTTTGCAGAGATCGTGGATCTGCTGCTGAGCTCCGGCGCCGACCCGTCCATCAAAGATCTGGAGGGTTCCCTCCCTGAAGAGGTGACCGAATCCAGCGCCATCTCCTCCCTCCTGCAGCAGCACACGGCTGCCAAAGGATAGACTCCACCCCCTTATCTCCTCCCCTCCATCATCACCTCCTCCCCCATCCCTACAGAGACTCTAACCCCCTCCAGACGTTAGTTAGTAAACCATTTTATCTCCAAAGTTTGATTTCTCTGCCTTCCCTCTTTGTGGACTGAAGGGTGTAAACATTAGACTCGTGAAATGTTTATTTTATTTATCTGAATATTGTTTATTGAATTTAACGCCCGGTGGGGTTGGGTGATATGACGCTCACTGTCTTTAAGATTCTTGCTGTACTGAAGTTGTTCTACAAATAGATATCCCTAATAATGCAAATCACGAACAGGAAGTAGTCTCTTCTGCAGCTCGGTGAACCCGGACATGTTGAGGACCCCAACGTTGTATGTAGAGTAGGGTCCCCAGCACATAGAAACAGCCGGATGCTAAGCTGCATACGTTGGGCAATGTGCACAATTAGCATAAGTTGCATTAGTTAGCATATGCAGACGATAGCTAAAACATGTCTTTGCCTATTTGGAGTGGCTTTGGAGGTTATTGAGGATCCACTTCTGACACCTTCAGGGTCAAAATGTCCGTTTTGCCTAGAAAGTGGTCTTATCTGTGCTCTCCTTGGGCTGATTTTGATTACCATGAGTCGCGTTGAGACCATTAGCTATAGAGAGCCCAAGATGAACATTATTACCTCTACTTTGGGCAATTTTCTTTCAAATATATAAGAAATCTCTCCAATCGTAATGATCCAGAGTCCCCTGAAACGTCATAATCAACCAAAGATGTGTCAAAATCAGCCCACATACAGTCGAAAACAAATATGGCCACTTTCTGGTTAAAAAACTGCCATTGTTTATCCTGAAGATGTCAGAAATGGATCCTCAATAACCTCCAAAACCACTCCCAAATCAGCCAAGCCATTTATTAGCTATTGTATGCATATCCTAATTAACCCTTCTTATGCTAATTGTGCAATTTGACAAACATATATGCAGGTTAGCGTCCGGCAGATTCTATGAGCTGGAGACCCTACTTTACATTTCTATCATAAAACGTTGGGGTTTCAACATCTCCAGGTTCCCAACTACGAGCTGCAAAAAGACTAAAAAGAGAGGTTCATGAGTGTGATGGAACATCTGGATTCATCCGGTGTTTCAGCGACCGGACGAACCAAAAACTGACAATTCCATTCATCAAAATACTGTACACTACTTCAGCAGAATCTCATCACGTTCATATATGTATATATTGTTCTCACTGTATGAAATGACATACTGTAATTAAATATTTGTACATATCACCCACTCCTACTGCCCAGGCCTTTTAGTCTGGCTCCGCCCCCTCTGAGTATTTCTTCATCATTCAGTTGTTTCAGGAATGCTTTAATCATGTCATTAATCACATTAAAGTCTTCAACAAGTCGTTCCCTCTGATGTTTTCTCTCAACAAGTGTCACATTGAATCTCTTGTTTCACATTATCTCTCACTAAAAAGCTACTTTAATTTAAATTTCAGACGATTAAAAAAGTCACCATAAACCCAAGTGTTGAAAACCACAGAAAATATTAAGTAGTGTAAACTTAACATAAAAAAAACAGGTTCTACTAACTTCAATATTTTGAGTTCCTGCAACATTTTCTTAGTTTTTGAGATTTTGAACCAACAGGCCGATATAGATCGAAACTGTACACACTCTACTGTACACAATATACTGTACAAAATATACACACAATATACTGTACACACTGCTATACAGTAAATAATGTACACAATATACTGTACACACTGACTCTACTGTACACAATATACTGAACACACTGACTCTACTGTACACAATATACTGAACACACTGACCCTACTGTACACAATATACTGAACACACTGACTCTACTGTACACAATATACTGAACACACTGACTACTGAACACAATATACTGAACACACTGACTCTACTGTACACAATATACTGAACACACTGACTCTACTGTACACAATATACTGAACACACTGACCCTACTGTACACAATATACTGAACACACTGACTCTACTGTACACAATATACTGAACACACTGACTACTGAACACAATATACTGAACACACTGACTCTACTGTACACAATATACTGAACACACTGACTCTACTGTACACAATATACTGAACACACTGACTCTACTGTACACAATATACTGAACACACTGACTCTACTGTACACAATATACTGAACACACTGACCCTACTGTACACAATATACTGAACACACTGACTCTACTGTACACAATATACTGAACACACTGACTCTACTGTACACAATATACTGAACACACTGACTCTACTGTACACAATATACTGAACACACTGACTCTACTGTACACAATATACTGAACACACTGACCCTACTGTACACAATATACTGAACACACTGACCCTACTGTACACAATATACTGAACACACTGACTCTACTGTACACAATATACTGAACACACTGACCCTACTGTACACAATATACTGAACACACTGACCCTACTGTACACAATATACTGAACACACTGACTCTACTGTACACAATATACTGAACACACTGACTCTACTGTACACAATATACTGAACACACTGACCCTACTGTACACAATATACTGAACACACTGACCCTACTGTACACAATATACTGTACACAACAACACTGCCTCTTATGTCATGTTTTTGGATGTTCTCCAAAGATAACCAACACATGGTCCGAATTACTCGTCCTCAAGTCCCTCTGATCAGCACACACACACACACACACACACACACACACACACACACACACACACACACACACACACACACACACACACACACACACACACACACACACACACACACACACACACACACCAGATGAGGATACACTAAATCTGGATCGCGGATCTTAACTACAGCTTCACGAAGACGCAAATGCACATTTTGTACACAACAGCAGGGACAAAGCCTAATCCTTTACTCTCTAACACTCCCTCAACCCCCCCCCCCCCCCATCTCTCACCCCCCCCCCCCCCTCTCATCCCCCAATGTTTTTTCTAAACTGGAAATCTGTCCCTTCACCAGGCGTTAGATAACTTTAGATAACGGCCTACACATGGATAGATAGATGGATAGATGGATAGATAGATATATACACTGAACAAAAATATAAATGCAACACTTTTGTTTTTGCTCCCATTTTTCATGAGATGAACTCAAAGATCTAAAACATTTTCTACATACACAAAATAACCATTTCTCTCAAATATTGTTCACAAATCTGAAACAATCTGTGATAGTGAGCACTTCTCCTTTGCCGAGATAATCCATCCCACCTCACAGGTGTGGCATATCAAGATGCTGATTAGACAGCATGATTATTGCACAGGTGTGCCTTAAGCTGGCCACAATAAAAGGCCACTCTGAAACGTGCAGTTTTGCTTTATTGGGGGGGTCTGGGGGGGTCCGAAAACCAGTCAGTATCTGGTGTGAGGGTTAGGGTTAGGGTAATGTTGTGAATCGAGTGGCCCATGGTGGTGGTGGGGTTATGGTATGGGCAGGCGTATGTTATGGACAACGAACACAGGCCACTCGACTTTATTTGTATAGCCCCTTTCATGCAAAGCAACCCAAAGTGCTTTACAGAACAAGAAGGAAACATAACAACAATATTAAAATAAATACAGAACAAGATAAAACATCTACAGTGACCCTAATGAGATTCTCTTGAAGTAAAGCTGACAAGAAATACAAATATGTTCAAATAAAAGCAAAACAGTAAACCGTGGACAATGATACCGGTGAGAATTGAAAGTGAACCCAAATTAAAAATCATATTAAATGTATTATCCCACTTATTACCCGCCTACATGCTAAACAAAGAAATGACTTGACTCACAATATTGATTATAAATGATTTTATTGATTTAAAAATGATCAGATTGCTTCCACTAAGAAGTCTTTCAAGATTCAAAGGTGTTATGCTCAGCAGTTACTCGGTAAAATTTGGCAATGAAATTCTTCTGACCTGAGCTCCTCCCACAATGCAACATATATAATAAAATAAAGAAATAGTGCAAGAAGTCTATCTACATGTAAACAGAATATGATATGTACAAGAACAGAATATGAAATTAAATAATGTACATTAGGACGAAATGAAGTTCCACTGCGTACAGCGTACCGTGCTCCTGTTATGGATGGAAGAAAAAGGGTAATAACAAAGGCTCTGAATTAGCCCTGAGCGAAAAAATGCTAACGCACTTAGCACAAAACTCACGTTAAAATACCCTTATTACTTATCGGATCTGCACAAACAAGATATCGATGAGCAAGCTCAGATTGCACAAATTCCAGACATATAAGTATCATCACTGAGCGATCAGAACTCGCGACATGGGAAACAAAACCAGACATCACATGACGTAGCATTATGGAGCAAACACGGGACATAGTCTTACCTTGGGCTGTTGTTCTGATCAAAAGTTGTGTTCAATGGCATTATAACGATAAAACGCTGCTGAAGGTTAATCCATAGGTTAATCAATGTTTCTGTCCCTTTGAAATGATTACTGATAATCCATCTTCATATTTATATCAATAACAGAGATTTCATATTAGCTGCTACGAGAGTGTGTGACAGCTTCCTGTTTTAGGCATTCTGGCTACGCATCACTCATTCACCAATGGGTAATGTTTAGATGGATTTTAGGAACTTCCCCTCGATTCTATTGGCTCTAACGGTTAAAAAGAGGTGTCAATCATCAAAATCGAACGAGGGGGCCATAGATATGGAAAATGCACCCAAATGACCCCAGAAGGTTTTTTTTTGCTAAATCTCACTAAAAAGGTCAAATGTCACTTGGTTTATTAATGTAACCCTTTTAGAAGTGAAGATATAGTCAATTTTTCTGGGAATCTGATTTTTCGAGCCTGAGGCCTGAAAAACAGGCTCGGGGCTTAACTGGTTAAAAACGGTCTCCTGGCGGGAAATAGCAGAATGTTCACATTGACCATTTCACAGTTTCGCTTCTCTAATGGGAACATTTGCTGATTTTCTTAAAATAAAAGTTAGTGTATTTGTTTCTCTTGTATTGTATGTGTACTTATACTCATAATACGTTATGTACATTTACCTGATTCAACACTTCGACTGACGCACCATTCTCAATGCAGTCTTTTTACTCTAACGGTTTATTTTTTCAGTTTATTATATGTCGTTTTTAGTACTTATAAGGCTCTGAATACTTGCTCCACCCTGCCTTCACTTTTACAAACTCCATCGTTCCTAGGGCTGAACGATTAATCGATTTTAAATCGAAATCGCGATTTGAAATGATGCGATGATCAAATCGCAAAGCCTGCGATTTCTTTTTTTTTAACATTTTTTTTGTTGTTCTTCTTGTGTGTCAGTCATCCACACCAATCAGAAGTGCTGTGCTCCACATGTACCAGCCATTGTTAACCAATCAGAAGTGGCCCATGATAGAAGGTGATAGACAGATTGATCCAATCACCTGCCAAGTATTATTGAAAGTGCCTGCCCTTTCCAGATGGCTTCCAATGGAGCTCTCCTAGATGGTTTGGTGAACCATCTGAGTCAGGTTAGTAATGCTCCATCACATGTTTCTATCACAGGGAGAATCTTAAACTGAAGCTTGACTTTAAAGCAACCCAACGGAAGTTTCATGTAAGTTTAGTTCTTTCACTCGTAGCTCGGGCTGCGGGGGGGCTAGAGACGGGAGCATGTTGATGCGACCTTCCTACCCGGAGATATGGCCGCATGTTACAATAAACTTCCATTGGGTCGCTTAAAAACAAATATCGCAAATCGAATCGCAATATCTGTCAGAAAAATCGCAATTACATTTTTGCCCAAAATCGTGCAGCCCTAATCGTCCCTCAATGATATTTCCTGAGTCTCCTCTGGTGGATTTTGAGAGGGGAAGTCTCTAGCACTCCCTCACCCTTCGCACTCTCATCCCCCAATGTTTTTCCTAACCAGTAGGCTACAGTCTATTGTGTAAGTGTGATGTGTACAGTTGGTTGTCACGTCTCCACACCCCTGCCTTCACTTTTTAAAACTCCAGCCGGCCTCCCTTTATGATATTTCCTGCGTCTTTTCTCATGAATTTTGAGGAGGGGAAGTTGAGAGGAAGCCTTTTTGAGTATTCTCTGGGTGACTCTGAGACACACAATCCCACAAAGAGACGAGCGGTTGTTTTGAATTCATCCCGCGCGCAGCCATTAGGCCCCGTTCTCTCTCTAAAGCCTGTTTGGGGCCCGTTTCGTCTCCTCGCTGCGTCCTAAAGCGCGTTACAGCGCTGGGAGGTAAGAGAGGGTGACGGCAGCCCTGCCCCCCCCCCTCCAGACTCTGACACTAAGCCCATTATGCTTCCATTATGGCCTTCAATCTCCCTCTGAGCGTCTCTCTGTGTGACACCGCAGCTCCTCCCTCTCCAACCGCAGACTTCTTCAGCCGCTCGCAATATTCATGCATTTTATCTGAGGTGAAAAGTACTATTTTTTTAGTTTTTTAAATGTAGTACAGTTTGGAGGCTCTGCTACTTTGCTTGAGTGCTTTTATTTCGTGCAACTACGTTTAACTTGGTTTGAAATAAAGCTTTGTTTCTTTACAGTGTCGCCGAAATGAGAATTCAAGAGTCTGAGTTTAGCTTGAATAACGTTCACAAAAAAACAGTTAAAGTTTGCACGTTAGTGTTTAAGGTTTCCTCCTCACCTTGGTTTTATACTGATTGAGTCCCTTAAAGAGTTACCGTGACACAAAATACCTTCAGAACCAAACCAAAGGAGAAAAAACTATGTTCGAGTTTATGATACAAATCAACCAAAATGTGTGTTGTTGATATTAGCAGGAAATGTAATCCGATTTTCGTGTGAACTTCAGCTGGAATACAGATGTGCTCCTAAACGTTTTGATGCAGACAAAAGAGTGTGTGTGCTGGTTCCGATGTGTGTGTTGTCAGTGACCTGTGATGGTGTGTGATGTGTGCGCCTCTTAAACAATTCCTCCTCAGAGGTTCCTCCATCTCTCCTCCTCTCTCTCCGTTTACCTTTCTCTCTCTCTCTACTAAAAGCAATACCATGTTGCTTCTCTGGCCAGATCCTAATGCAGCCCCCCCCCCTTCACACACACACACACACACACACACACACACACACACACGCACACGCACACGCACAAACACAGACATGCATACACACACACACACACACACAGGCAATGTGGCTGGGAACACAACAGTATGCAGAATCCCTGTGTGTGTGTGTGTGTGTGTGTGTGTGTGTGTGTGTGTGTGTGTGTGTGTGTGTGTGTGTGTGTGTGTGTGTGTGTGTGTGTGTGTGTGTGTGTGTGTGTGTGTGTGTGTGTGTGTGTGTGTGTGTGTGTGTGTGTGTGTGTGTGTGTGTGTGTGTGTGTGTGTGTGTGTGTGTGTGTGAGAGGCTCTTTTCTGCTTTGTTAGATGGTCTGCAAAGCGTTCAAAGAACTGAGGTTAAGTAAAATAACACAACATTTCCCTTTGAAGTATTGTGAATTAAATAAAGTAGTAATCAATTAAAATGCTCAAGCAAAGTCAAAGTATTTCACATTGGTCATTGAGTGAATGTATACTCTTTCACAGCATAAAAGCCCAGAATAATAAACATATTACCATCACTACAGTATTTATCATGTGTGACCCCCCCCCCCCCCCCCCCCCCCTCTGCAGCAGGATGATTAGAGTAAAAAAGGCCTGTTCCATATACAGTAGTGTTTCCTCTCCTGTAGTGTGATTTACAGCATTTACTCAAGTAGAAGTATTTCACATTTGTAATTGAGTAATTACAAATAAAAACCTCAAGCATACGACACTATGACCCAGAATAATAAAGATATGATCCTCACTACAGTATGGAGCGTGTCTCATTGCAGCCGGATGATTATACTTCCACGTGAACCAGCAGCTCCCAACCTTCAGGTGTCATCGCTCTCCACTCGCTCCATCTTCCCTTCGGATCATCGTTCACCTCCTGCCGTCGTTTGGGGAGAGAAATCTCCTGTCGTCTCGACTCTCCGGGCCCAAACACATCCTCTCTGATTTGCATGTTAATGTATTCCCTTTCGCCTTCAGACGTTTCCTTCAGGAAGTTCGTAATAAAAGCCTCTCGATCGATGATAATGGAATTCGAGCTGCCTGTGTTTGTCATCTTCTCAAAAGCAACAGTGGTGGAGTTTCCTCAGATTTATTTGTATACTAGTGCTGTAAGTGGCGTGTAAATTATCCTAACTGTCCGTGTGGCTTTCTGTCTTTGTAAGGCCGCACTATTAGAGCCTATCCATTAATGCCCAAGCCCCAATCAATGCTTAAATACAAATCAGCTCGATTTGTGGCGTTTTATGCAAACGTGCAAACTGCAACCGGGGCTTCGCTTTTTGTTTTTATAATGTAACAGGAATGGCTAAAACACAGAGGAATCGATAACACTTAAGTTTGGGTTTTGTTGGCTCAGACGAGCGCTGCACATTGCTGCATACAAATGAGTTTCATACAGATGTACGCGGGTGTAATTTCATTATAATTCTATGCATAGTTAGCCAACACCACAGGAGCAGGGAATACATCCAGCGTGACCTGAGAGGATTTAGCCGAGCAGAGACTGAGAAGAACAGCAGTAACGGCCCGTCCACACACAGGCATTAAAAAGATCTTTCAAAGCTTCGCCCGTTCACTTGAATGGGGTGACGTAGAAGATTTTTAATCTTCGCCGAACTGCATTGTGGGGAGCGGAGCATGGCTTTGCAAGCATCGTGAGCATCAAAAGTTGAGCAATGTTCAACTTTTGATGCTCCCAATGCTTTCGAAGCTGGCATCAGCCAATCAAATCCCGTTTATGCAAATCCCACCAGTGCAAGCGCTAGCCAATCAAACCGCGTGCAAGCTGGGAGAGCTAGACCGCAGTTCCTTTCCTCATATTCCAAACGAGATATTACGGTAGCAAATCACCCGGTTCTTTACGACCAGAACTATTTACCGGGATACAAACCGGAGGAACCAGGCATGGAGGGAGGTGACAGAGACAGTGGGTGAAACTGGTAGGTTTTCTCCTGTTTGGAGAGTTTATATCCTGTTTACTTCGTTTTAACATTGCTATTGCTTTGTATGTCGGGGGCGGGAGATTCATGTGATTGGTTGTTGGTCGCGTTGCTCGCAAAAAATCGCCAAGCTTCAGACACGCCCAACTTCAAGATTTTTGAAGATTTTTTTCATGCCTGTGTGTGGACGGGCCGTAAGATTAGAGGTGTGTGTAGTATTATTTAATTCCTTAATTAAAGGTGACCTATCATGCAAAATGCACTTGTATTCATGAACATGTGTCCCCGGTGTTCCAGGGAACTCACCAAGTGTCAGAAAACACAACCCTCTCTATTTTCCTCCATACCCAAATCTCTTAAAAAGGGGCTGCAACGGATCTGATACAGACTGATCCAGATTTGAACACTTCTATGACGTCACAGAAGTGGCGCTAAGGCTATTGGGCCAACTCCACCAATCAGGAGGAGGCAGCCACGGACATTGCCGTTGGAAAGCTCTGGAGACGCTGTAGTACATATGCCAGGCCTGTAGATGGTGCTGTTCTCACAGAATCAGCCCATGATGCAAAGACAGTGTTCAATTGAGCGAAATGAGGAATGGCTAAAATGCATGATCTGTTTGGTATTTTGAAAAATAAAAAGTATAAATATGCCTTATATAGGTATGGTCCTACACTATATTATTCAAATATAGCATGGTAGGTCCACTTTAAGACACCAGAATATAGATGAAAAAGCAGGAATTTAATGCAGAAATATGGGGATGATCGTGTAAACATAAAATTCATAAACAATCCTTTAACCTTTGTTTTTGTTGACTGTTTTGTTTGTTTGTAAAAATCACCACCAGTTCTCTTGTACACCTTATTTTCTAACTTTTCCAATACAAGTTTTACACTTCTATTGGGATTTAATGGTCAAAATAACTAATTTAAACAAAATGAAACCTTAATTTTGCGAGAAAAAAAAGGCAGAAATGTGGAATATTTTTGAGTGTAGTTAAAACAAGGGGACAAAAAGTAGATGGATGATTACAGCATGGTGTATGTGGAAGTTAAGTCAATCAAAATGCCATATTAAAGACCACATGTGCGATACATTTGAATAAAAGACTTGTTAATGTAAGTAGTGACGATTATCAGAGCGTATGGAACCATCCATGTTGTTTTTGTGCCAATTAGATGAAAAAACAATTTTCTGACATAAATAGCATTTAAAAAAACGCGTCAACAGGAAGTGAAAAACTCATTGAAATGCTTTTATTTAAAGCACATGGCCTTATACCTTGCATACATTATCCTAGCTGCCAAAAGACTTGTCCTCTTATTGTCGCTTGACACATATATTTGCTCAGTCTCTGTTTACCCTGATAGAAGAGCATGGTCGACCTTTACCTAGCGCAGAGGTCACCAACTACATTTGTCCAGGGCCAAAATTATTCCTAGAGGCACTAATGGGGGCCAGCGATTTGTATATAGCCTGAAACTGCTGTAGTAAGAGACAGTTTTGATTCCTAGCATGATCTCCCATGTTCCCCTTTAAACTGTGGGATTTCTCTGGAAGTGTTTCCTTGTACGATGTGACGGTCAAAGGACAGAGGGTCTAAGGACAGAGGGTCTAAGGACAGAGGGTCTAAGGACAGAGGGTGTCGTATTGTCATACTGTCATTCTGTACAAACTGTGAATTCCACTGAGACAAATGTAACATTTGTGATATTGGCTTATATAAATAAACATTGATTGATTGATAGCAACCCGTCTACGTCCATGCTAAGTTGTGAGCATCAATTTAAACAGGTTATCGTTGGTTTTTACCCCTATTTTCTGGCGGGAATTTGACTCCGCATGCTAACATTATCATTGTTAGCATTTAGCTCAACACCCTGCTTTGCTCAAATATAGCATTGAAGAGCTGCTAGCATGGCTGTAGATCCTCTGAATTAGAATTTTTTTCTTTAACATAAAGAGAAATTAAGAGAAGAGTGTTACTAAGAGAATTATAATGGACAGATATGTTTGTGACACTTTGGCTTTGAAAAGCATGTACTTGATTGTTACTCCAAATCCAAGGTCCAGGGTTGGGGTTGGCTGATGGGTGTGGTGTTAAGGCGCCAGATGAACCTGCCATGTGTGGTAGGCTGAAGAACTCAGAGTCGTTACGCCAGTTGGACCTCCTGCTGAGTCACTCACCTGCATCACAGAGAGCCGAGTTGGCGGAGGCTCTCTCTCGTGTCCCGGTGGGGGAGTAAGTCTCCTGGTTCTGGCTCACTAGGGGACTGTCGGATTTACTGGCATTGATGCTTCTGTACTTTTTGATGTGGGTTTTTCGGGGATCCCTGAGGGTCCCCCGTCTTAAGGGGGGGGGGGGGGGGGGGGCTGCGATGCCCCCTGTGGGTTCATCTGGAGAGGGTGTGGCTGTGCCCAGCCTTGATTGCAGTAACTGCTCTCTCCTAAAGGCACCCGGTTTGGTTTGGTTGAGTATTCTGTTGCTACTTCAGTTGCTTTACTTTGTGCACCTCGACACCCTCACACATACACGTCCATGCAACCCTCACCCTGCATTTACACTACTGATACCACTGACGTCCACACATCATGCTTTACTCATTTTGCACTTCTTTAATTTGGTTAATTTGAATGACTAAATAAACATCTTGTATTAACCATTGATATGGTGTGTCTCCCACTTTGTTGAGGTCTTTTGAGCCAGGTCATAACATGCAAATTGTCGTTTTTGTAATAAAATGTTCTGTAAGAAAGCTTTTCTTCACAATTCTTGTTATTTTTGTGGTGCATGATTGTATGTGAACTATTAATATATGTTAAGGTAATATATTTCATGGAATTAAAGAGACATTTCTTGTAAAATTACAGTTATAGATATGAATTATTAAAGACAATTACTGTTTTTTTTTAAAGTGTATCCATGTTTTTAATATTACAATAACTTACTGTTAATCAAAAGACATTTTCCGCTACCATTTCTCTGCACTTTTGTACAGTAAAAACGGGTGTTAGAGGAAAATCAGACCCGTGACCTCGGTGGTTAAAGACCCCGGCTGCATTATTCCCTTTATAGCAGCTTGACGTATTTCCATGCAAGCTAACGGGCGGCATATGGACCACATTCCCTCTTTGCCTCAAAGCACAAAGCATATTTCCCTATATTTCACAAAGCACTGTTACAATTAGTTAACAGCACGGGGATTAAGAGAAGATTTGAGATCTGCAATCTGCTGCCATGTCTCTTCAGCAGCGAGAGGATCAGCCGGCATCTGCTTCCCTTTATTTACTCCCTCTCCATCAGAGGTGGGAAGTAGTGGAGTACAAATACTACTTAAGTACATCTTTCTGGTAACAGTACTTTACTCCAATACTTATTTTTCTGACCACTTTTTACTTTGACTTCTTACATTTTTAACCCAAATACCTGTACTTTCTACTTCTTACATGTTGAACTCAAATACTTGTACTTTCTACTTCTTACATGTTGAACACAAATACCTGTACTTTCTACTTCTTACATGTTGAACACAAATACCTGTACTTTCTACTTCTTACATGTTGAACTCAAATACCTGTACTTTCTACTTCTTACATGTTGAACTCAAATACCTGTACTTTCTACTTCTTACATGTTGAACACACATACCTGTACTTTCTACTTCTTACATGTTGAACTCAAATACTTGTACTTTCTACTTCTTACATGTTGAACTCAAATACCTGTACTTTCTACTTCTTACATGTTGAACACACATACCTGTACTTTCTACTTCTTACATGTTGAACTCAAATACCTGTACTTTCTACTTCTTACATGTTGAACTCAAATACTTGTACTTTCTACTTCTTACATGTTGAACTCAAATACCTGTACTTTCTACTTCTTACATGTTGAACTCAAATACCTGTACTTTCTACTTCTTACATGTTGAACACAAATACCTGTACTTTCTACTTCTTACATGTTGAACTCAAATACCTGTACTTTCTACTTCTTACATGTTGAACTCAAATACCTTTACTTTCTACTTCTTACATGTTGAACTCAAATACTTGTACTTTCTACTTCTTACATGTTGAACTCAAATACCTGTACTTTCTACTTCTTACATGTTGAACTCAAATACCTGTACTTTCTACTTCTTACATGTTGAACACAAATACCTGTACTTTCTACTTCTTACATGTTGAACCCAAATACCTGTACTTTCTACTTCTCTCATTTTCCAAACAGGCTGGTTCCTTTAGTCTGAATGTGTGTTTGGTGGCGTGATCATTATTATTTAGAGTCATTGCGTGCCTATTGATTTGAACACGATCCGTGTATCCATCATTTCCTGGTCTTCTCTAAAGAAGAGGGACCAATGGAAACGTTGTCATGTTGCCGTTGGTCACCATGGAAACATTCATTAGCTAACAATGACATTATTGTTCTATTAATATAAAGGGAGGTCAGGTACTCTTTAAAACAGCTGCTAGTTATGGGTACTTTTTACTGAAGTACATTTCAAAGCCTCTTTACTTTGACTTGAGTAAAGAAGTTTAGTCAGTACTTCTACTTTCACCAGAGTATCTTTAAACACGAGTATCTGTACTTCTACTTGAGTAAAGGATGTGTGTACTTTACTTGAGTAAAGGATGTGTGTACTTCTACTTGAGTAAAGGATGTGTGTACTTCTACTTGAGTAAAGGATGTGTGTACTTCTACTTGAGTAAAGGATGTGTGTACTTTAACCCTCTCTGCTCTTCCTGCATCCTTCATGCATCCTTCCGCCCCCCCCCCCCCCCCCCCCAGTGATCATCCATCACTGTTAACCGACCACTGTCCGCTGCTGGGACTAACTGGATCTCCACAATTGAATCGAGGCCTAAGTGTGTGGTAAATGCTCTCAATGGGTAAATGAATTTGCGGGTTAGCTCGCCCTAAGAGCGTTTAGATAAGGGCAAAAATAATAAAAACACCTACGAGAGATATATTTCCTCGTGATATATTGAAAACCAAGCAAATGTTAACTCTCACATTCGTCACCATTACACTGGGAGGAATGGATGCTCCAGAAACAATAAAAAAATAATGAAAACAAGGTATTTTCTTTTGTTCTAAGTACAACAACCTGCCGATACAAGTGAATCGTTGCTTGGTAAGATTTCTTGAAATAATTTGGGATATTTAGATCAATCTGATCCTGTAAATAGCTCTGAAATCTTATTTGAGCTTTATTTACCAGAATCAGGAGATGTTGTGTTACAAAATAAGTCAAAATAAGCCAGAAATGCTTAAAGGTTTTCTGTTTTCTGACATAAATTGGTGATTTTTCCATAAAAATGTAAAAATAATTATGTTTTATGTGAGATACAACAAAAACCTAATCCTAACCCAATAGAGCAAGTGTATATTAGCATGGTAAGAATTCTCGAAATAAGTTGAGATATTTAGTTAAATCCGGTCTTCTAATTAGCTCTGAAATCTTATTTTGAGTTGTATTTTACCAGGATCAGGTCATGATTTGCCCAAAATGCTCAAAAGTTTCCTGTTTTCTGATGCGAATTGGTGATTTTCCCATAAAAATGTAAAAAAAATAACGTGTTTCATGTGAGATACAACTCAAAGAAAAACTAACGCTCACCCAATAGAACAAGTGAATATTAGCTTGGTAAGAATTCTTAAAATAAGATGAGATATTTAGATCAATCAGATCTTGTAAATAGCTCTGAAATCTTATTTGTAACTATATTTGAACAGAATCAGCTCAAAAGTTTTCCGACGAAAAAAGTGTGATTTGCCCCCAAAAAAACCTCATGTGAGATACAACTCTAAATAAGGTGTTTTCAAGAGATTCAAAGATGCATTGTCTAAAACCAATACCCTGAACCTCACTGCATTGTTTCCTCTTAGATCTTATATCCAGTGTAAAAACTATTCTGAGCAGAAATCAGACGTATTCTGGTCGTTTGTGAGTAAAGAGCGAATCAGTCGTAACCCAAAGACAGCTTTATTTTCCTCATATAGATCTGACTGTACACGGTTCATACACAGAAGGCATAAATGAATACATTCAGTGCTCTCTTTACATCTTTTTCAAAGACACATGGCAATAATAATAATAATAATAACAATAATAATAAATAGCGCTCATGAAACAAGACAACACGTTTTCAAACTGTACAAAATTTACAACAAGATGCAAACTGCTGAGACGACACGGACTTAACCAAAGTGTTTGTGTTTGATTCCCCCTCAGCATGTGGCCTTCAGAGGACACGGAAAACAACGTGTGAACAACGAGCACCGAGGAAGCGCTTACATACTGGGAGTAATGGGTACACATGTGCACGTAGGGTCAGGAGGAGCTCTAACCCTTTTACGTAATTATTTCCCACATGTTTTAATACTGTCATTGATATTAATTATTGTCATTGAATCCCAGTATAGTTCCCATGGATACGGTGTATGTACTGGGTATTTAGGCTGTAATCCAGAGTGTTTTCTTAATGGTGTCACTTTCTGGCTCTTTAATAGGATGCTCTGGTAAAAAAAACAAAAAGGTACTTGGCAAATTTCCACAAAAAGGTGTCGATGTAAATAAGATGAACTTTCTTGAACTGAAATAAAAGTAAGGAAGGAAACTGGCTCAACAGGTCGAAGTGTTAGCGCTAAATCTGCATTTTTTTTTGGAGACTTTTAGGCGCTTAAAGTGACTCGGTCTTCTGTCTCTGTTGTTGTTAAGTTAGATTTTCATTAATAATGTGTATTTAGATATTAACGCTGCAATGTGTGGGCTGTGATCAAGTCTGTTTGCTTCAAAGTGTCACTTTCGTTTGTTTGAATTGCTTTCTGGCTCTTACATTAAGATGATCTGGTTTAAAAACAAAGCTAATTTCCACAAAACATATAAGATTGACTTTCTTAAACAGGTCAAATCAAAGTATTAGAGCTAAATATGCTTTGTTAAGAGACTTTTAGACGCTTAAAGTGACTTCTGTCTCTGTTGTCGTACAGTAAGATATTCATTAATAATGTGTATTTAATAGATATTAACACTACAATTTGCGGGCTGTAATCCAATCTGTTTATTTGTTGATTTGCTTTCTGGTTCTTAAATGAGACTTTTAGACGCTTAAAGTGACTGTCCTGTATCTGTGTTGTTGTCCAGTACTTTTTTCCTTGACGATGTGTGTTCACCACGGTACGTTCACTCAGCAGCAGCTTTAAACAAATCTTCCAACGCTTCTCTGCCCATTCACTTTGAATGGGGATGACGTCACTTTGCCTCGCTTTTCGCCGAACTGCATTGTGGGGAAGCGAAGATTTCCAGGATTTCCAGGATTTTCAGGATTCAAAAGTTGAGCAATGTTCAACTTTTGAAGCTGAGCTGGAAGCGTCAGCCAATCAAATCCCATTTATGCAAATCTGACAGTTCAAGCGCTAGCCAATCAAACCACGTGCAAGCTGGGAGAGCCAGACCGCAGTTCATTTCCTCATATTCCAAACGAGATATTACGGTAGCAAATCACCCGGTTCTTTACGACCATAACTATTTACCGGGATACAAACCGGAGGAACCAGGCATGGAGGGAGGTGGCAGAGACAGTGGGTGAAGCTGGTAGGTTTTCGCCTGTTTAGGGAGTTTATATAATATAATATATATTGCTCGCATAAAATCCCCCGGGGTTTTTTGCTTTGTATGCCGGGGGCGGGAGATTCATGTGATTGGTTGTTGGTCGCGTTGCTCGCGAAAAATCTCCAAGCTCTCAGACACACCCAGCTCCAAGATTTTCAAGATTTTTTCAAAGCTGCTGTGTGGACGTAATGCCTCATTTTGCTTAAAGTGTCTCTTGTCTTGTGTCTGTTGTTGCCGTGCAGCTTTAATGTGACCATGTGAGCGCAGGGTTTCAGAGCCCCGGATCGTGGGGGGCTCTCAGTAATCCCCCCGACACGGAGGCCAGCAGAGGGAGAACAGATTGACTCACATCTGGGGTGGTAAGTAGGATGGTCGCTCTGCAGGAATAGAGGAGATTACCCGGAGAATCCCAGATCAGACGAGGGAACACAAGAGAGACGCTTTTATCCTCCTGGTAATACTGAATGTTATTCACTCCATGAAATCTCTTTGTCTCTGCGTTCAAAAATAAATATGAATTTCAATGTGATATATTACTTAAAATGGTTGCTTCCTCCTCCAACACGTTATCTCCTTTAATACTGACAGCTATACGGACAAATAAAATCTGCTGTTTAGCAAACGGAGGACTTTCTATACGGACTAAGAAGCTTCAGCAGTACATTAAAAAACATCAGCATGGTTTCAAAATTCACACTTGTGCCACTGTTCTTGTAAATTTCCCTCCCAATGAAACACTGTGTTTTTTGCCTTGTGCATATGTCTCTCCTCCTGCGCAGGAACAGAGGAGGAGAGTAAAGTGCGTCGCCGCTGTGGAAAGAAGGGCTCGGACAGACAGCAGTCCATGAGTCAGAAGCATGCAGGGTCTGTAGGGACTTTGATCTGGATTGTAGCCCTAAAGTTGTATCTGGGGGGGGGGGGGGGGGGGTCTGTACTTCTGAGGGACCATAGGGCCTCCCCTGTGAGAGATAATCCAACCAAATCCAGTCTCAGGGTGAGAGAACAAAACAAAAAGTGTATGATGCAGTGTTGAGATGTACGGAAGACGAGAAGGGCCACATGAGAAATATTGTTGGGATGTGACCAAAAGTAAAAAAGTCAGACTTTTGGGATTGAAGTCCGAATTTTTGGAATTGGTCAGATCTCAAAAATGTGATAGAAGGAAATGTAAAAAGCCAAATGAGTTTTTCCCGAGATTCAAAACTGGGAATGGTCCATCTTGATTTACGGAGAGGATAAGACCCACGTGGGAACATTTTTGAGAGATAAAAATGTGGTTTCTGAGAGAGTCGGACTTTTGGGATTAAAGTCAGATTTTTATTTTTATTTTAGTTGGTCAAATCTCAACAATGTTCCACATGACCCCGCCTAATCGTCCTCCGTAGAGATTGAACTTTCAGCAGTGTTGAGATTTACGGAAGAGGGTAAGGGCCACATGAGAACATGTTAGGGATGTGACCAAATGTTGAAAAAAAAACGTTTGGGATCAGAATTTGGAGAATGAAGTCAGAATTTAGAACTGGTCAAATCTCTAATATGTTTCCACGTGTCCTCCCTAATCCTCTTCCGTAGAGATTGAACTTTCAGCAGTGTTGAGACCCACTTCTTCCTCCTCTTCACCCACAATCACAAACCGGTGACAGAAGGAAATGTAAAAAGCCAGATGGAGTCTTGTTTCTTTCTGCCGTGTTTTTTCCGAGATTGAAAACTGGGAATGGTCCATCTCGAGGTACGGAGGAGGATACGGGCCACGTGGGAAATATGGTTAGGATTTGACCAAATGTAAAATAAAATTGGTTTGAGAAAAAGTCAGAATTTTGGGTTGGTCAAATCTCAAATATGTTCCCACATGTCCTCCCTAATCGTCCTCCGTGGAGATTGAACTTCCAGCAGTGTTGAGATCCACTTCTTCCTCCTCACAAACCAGTCTTTGGGGGGTTGATGGAGGGGGGGACGGAAATGGAAAAGCCAGGTGAGTCCACAGCGTTTCTGCCTTTCTGCCGTGTTGTCTACGAGATTCAAAACTAGGAATGGTCCATCTCGATTTACGGAAGAGGGTTAGGGCAACATGGGAACATTTTGGGGATGTGTTGAGATCCACTTCTTCCACAAACCAGTCTTGATAGAAGGAAATGTAAAAAGCCAGGTGAGTCCACAGCGTTTCTGCCGTGTGTTTATTTTTTGAGATTCAAAACTGGGAATGGTCCATCTCGTCCAGCCACGATGCGGGACTTGTGGGGAAGTCGGGGTATCCTGTACTACTTCCTGTGGAGAGGTCTGAGTTGGGCCCCCCTCCCATGGCCCTCAGACCCTGCCCCCCCCCACCCTGAGCCACCAGACTGTCCATGCTGAAGCCCAGGCTGTGGAGGGGCAGCGAGGTGATGGAGGAGGGGGACTGCGGCAGGCCGTAGGGACTTCCCGCCCGGATATCATCGTGATACTGTTGTCCCGCCGCGTCCACCGAGAAACCGTTTCCGTTCAGCGCCACGATGTTCACGTCCCCCACGCTGTTCACGTCCCCCACGCTGCCGTACAGCCCGTTGGTGTGGCCGAGGTCCGAGAGCACCTGGTCGTCTGTGGGAGAGGAGAGAGATAGTTAGTTTTGCGCTGTCACAAAAAGGGAGAACAGAACTAGGTAAAAAAGATTTTCAAAGTCAACTTTATTGTTAACCTTTCAAAATGTCTTGGTGTGTACAGACAGAGAGATCGAAATACCGTTTCCCACAATCCCGAATGCAAAATACAAATATATATAACGTGTGAATGAAGAGCACCAATGAAACACTTACTGGTGAGTTTAAACTGGGATTAATGGGTCAACATGTGCATCTAGGTCCATGTGAAACCTCATTTTGTCCCCCAGAAACAAGAATAATGTACCAAACTTCACGTGATTTATGATTTTATGTTAAATGTTTTTTTGTTTTTTTTAGGAGACAGTCAATTCATATATATTCAAATTTCACAAACTACACTCTGTCCTTAAAGAGGCCCTATTACGCTGGTTGGGGTTTCCCCTCTCCTGTAGTGTTCCCTATAGGTTTTAGTGCATGTAAACGGTCTGTGAAGCCTATTTGGAGAGTTTAATGGTTTAAAGCTCACCTATCATGCCATATTTGAACACTATATTATAGGGCCATATCTATACAAAACATGTCTCTGAAGTGTTTTGCTCAACAACAACAAAAACATATCACCCATTGTAGCCTCAAAGCCTCTATTTCAGCCCTGTTACTAAAGTGCTGATTCTAGGTCAGTAGCTAAGCGGCCACATAGAGCTGAAGAGAGAAGCTTTACAGCAGAAGAGAAGCAGAAACTCAGATAAATGCTCCATATCATGTTCCAAACCACATCAAGGATTCTCTCTGAAACAGTATGGAGCTCAAACTCTTTCTCTCTCTCAGGTTTACCACAAGGTGACTTCCTTTTGATTTCCTGCTTCTTCACACACATGCTCTCCAGTACAGGTTAGCTCTGAGTGTTAGCATGCTAATGTAAACACAGACCATATTGCTTCCAGAACACGCCTCATTGTTTCTGTCAGCAACGTTTCTGATTGGCCCGTGGGCGTAAAGCCCGCCCACATTTATAGTAATGTCGTCATGACGCAGCAAAGTGCATTTTGCATGATAGGAGACCTTTAGTGGACATAGGTGGGCTTACAGTATTCTGATGTCCTGATATCACTGGTCAAACATTTGCAAAGAGTGCCTATTGTGCTCTTTGGGGGTTCCCTTTCCTGTAGTGTGTTCTATAGATTTTGGTGCATGTGAAGGGTCTGCTAAGGCTCAAATCCCT
>NC_136912.1:94611106-94623606 GCF_949606895.1 Notothenia rossii
GGGGGGGAATGAGGAGGAGGAGGGGGAGGAGGAGGGGGGGTGCCCACAGTAAACACACCCTGAGGAGAACCAATAAAACACTGACTCAGGAGAGGCTTTCAATCACAGCGCCAACCCAGGAAATAAAAAGAGCAAGGTGAAGCCTCCAAATCACTGCTGGGAAACACAGCCTCTGGAAATGTGTGTGTGTGTGTGTGTGTGTGTGTGTGTGTGTGTGTGTGTGTGTGTGTGTGTGTGTGTGTGTGTGTGTGTGTGTGTGTGTGTGTGTGTGTGTGTGTGTGTGTGCGCGCGCGCGTGCGTGTGTGTGTGTGTGTGTGTACAGTGGTGTAGAGTAACTAAGTACATTTGCTCAAGTACAATTTAGTATTAACATGTTATGCTACTGTGTACTTCTACTCCACTACATGTATTTAATACCTTTAGTTACTTCACAGATGTGGATCAATGATGTGAAATCTAATTAAGTGTTAAATCAGGCTTTAGTTCCACCTGGAGTAAATCCACCAGCTACCCTGCAGTATACAAAGTCATTCAAACTAGCTGCACCTTTACCAGCTTTGAGAACACTTTCATGATCAATCATTATAAAACATATCATATATATTATTCTGAAATAGACCAATCTGCACAATGACTACTTTTACTGTCGCTACTTTCACTATATTTTGATGATAATACTTTTCTACTTTTACTCAAGATCTGAGTAGTTCTACTTTTACTCAAGTACAAGATCTGAGTACTTCTACTTTTACTCAAGTACAAGATCTGAGTACTTCTATTTTTCCTCAAGTACAAGCTCTGAGTACTTCTTCCACCTCCGAATGTGTGTATGTTGCTGTGAGTATGTACAGTCACACGCACACACACTCGCGCGCGCACACACATACACACACACACACACACACACACACACACACACACACACACACACACACACACGTGTTCCTCACCACACCATGCTAACGTCCCCCTTGTTGTCCCTGGGGGGGAGCTAACACTGTTAGCTCTCACTGAGTCTCCAGAGCTCTTTAGCTCTCATTCAGGCTCTGAGCATTAAAATCTCTCCAACATGATTTGGTAAAACGCTCCGATCTGCTGATCCTGTTCTGGATGAAAGTCAAACTCAATTTTCTTTCTTTAATGCCAATCGTTTGACGGAAAGAGAGAAAGGGGTTTTGAAATCTTATTTTGAAAGGTGTTGCTTACTCTTTCAATATCAACAGAAAAAAGGCATAAAAGGTGACCTATTATTATTATTATTATTATTATTATTATTATTATTATTATTATTATTATTAAATGAATAATAGAGGATACCATATCTGCAATATTATTAAGCAATTCATATAATTAAGCATAAAAAGTCCATTATGGTAGCATCCATTTATAACAGACTGGCAAAATGATGTTAAACTCAAAATTGACTTGGACAGAATAATTATTCACCAAAATAAAATATTATGACCAGCGTTTTTTTTTAATAACTGTTTTGGTTCAGAAATAAACAATAAAGCTGATAAACCCTTACTGCAATAATACCGGGATATGTCGAAATAAGACGCTGTATTTATGCTAATATGCTAATAACAAGTAGGCTAGCCGTTACAATTTACAAAATACACATAGCCTGTAACAGTTCTGAAGAGTGCTTTTACTCAAGAATCTGAATGCTTTTTCGGCCACTGCAACCATGAACACATATATCTTAATAAAATAAGAAGGAGCCTCACTTGAAGAAGTCCTCCTTGCAGTACACGCTTCCGGCCCGGGAGAAGCATTTGTCCTGCAGAGGAGCCGTGCAGTCGGCGCACTTCAGGCACTTGGAGTGCCAGTGTCGGTCCAGCACCTTCAGGATGAATTTGTCCAGGATGTGTTGACTGCAGCCGGCGCAATGAGGGATTTCTGCGGGGAGAGGATAGTCAGAACACCCGGTAGAAACAGGGGGGATACATGGGTTCATGCAAGCAGAATAAGGACAATGTCATACTCTATATCCGATGTGTTGCAATAAATGTTACACTATATCCAGTTATCTCCAGAGCGTTAATTTCTCCTTCTCTCCCATTTATTTCTCATGCTTTAATATCGAGAGAGCCTATTTACACAGAAACATAAAGATGTGTTTACAGCCACGGTACGAATGGTTTAGCTGTAGACTAGATCCTCAGTGTCTTTTTCTTTTTGCTCTCTAATCCCATTTTTTCTTGACTGACAGCTTTTCTGTAATATCTGGATATTTTTGCACTGGATTTGTCCCAGAATGCATCGTGAAAAAGCACAATATTTCATTAGTAGCCTCGTTTGGTTTCATTTCCTACTTTAAACCCAGACTTGATATATAAAAAACCTTAAACAAATTCAATTAAATGTCATTATGTACATTTTATAAATAGCATTTGGCTATATTTGATATACTCAAAAGCTTGTATCAGCCCTGTCGTTCAATTGTCTGATCAGCCATGTTAAACATATTTTTATCTCATTCCTATTTGGTTTGTTTTTATGTTATTTGTTTCATTTTTTAACACACTTTTGTCTTGTTTTTTCATGATTTTAAACAACGTAATATACGTAGCATTTTTATTTAATTGCATTATCTTTGCTAAACAATAAAAACTCGGTATTCTTTGTTAAATAACAAATACATAAATTAAATAATGAGTGTGGGTCTTTTTGTGTTGGAAGGCTTTGTGAAATATCTCCGTCTCATATGGGTGCTAAACTCGGAGCTTTTTCCCGGCAGTAAAAAGAGAGAGGGACCTACTTTCTGACAAATATATTGACTTTTATTATCATTTTTCGACCAATTTGGTTCCAGCCTTTTAATCTCTGTGTAGGGTATTTTAGTACTACGGTGGCAAAAAGGGTCAAAAATAGATTCAATTTCGTAGTTTTTCTGAAAACACGACCACATGTGCAGCAGAAACATGGCCCGTGTTTAACCTCCCGATTCCTTCATGTTTTAAAGCGATGATCTGCTGCAAACCGCAAATCTTTTAAAGGTGAAATTGAAATGATAACTCAAGGACAGTCTGATGTTTATCCATCTCAAAATGCATATTTCCGCTGCCACCGGGGCCTTCAATATACAACCAAATGCACGCTATATCAGAAACTGGTTCATTTATAACAAGAGTTTAGCCATAATTACACTCAACATTTTAATCATATTTAACAAGGACTTAATCCGGGGTTTATATTGCAGAACAAGGCCTTGTCCTTTCGTTACAAGTATATATTTTTTAAATGTTCTGTAACTAGCTGTGCCTTTTTTTTTTTTTTAAATAAATAAAATGTTCCTTCGTGGTTTCACTTAGTCAAACAGCACATGATATCCGATAATGAAAAATCAATACCGAGGATAAATGCACCGAGCAAACGCCAGAAAACAACAGAGCAAACACACACTCACTGACACACAAACACACACATTCACACACGTATAATATATACACACGCACACACACACACACACACACACACACACACACACACACACACACACACTCACTGACACACATTCACACACGTATAATATATACACACACACACACACACACACACACACACACACACACACACACATTCACACACGTATAATATATACACGCACGCACACACACACACGCATACACGCTGTTCACTGTCGAGACAAAACATCATCCAGCTATAAAGCTCAAGAAGCCTCGTGCTTAATCTGATCACACACACACACAGACACACACACACACACACACACACACACACACACACACACACACACACACACACACACACACACACACACACACACGGTCTGAAGGAACACACAGCTCTCTGTGCAACATGGAGGTCGACCCACACACACAAGCACACACACGCACACACACACACACACACACACACACACACACACGCACACACGCACACACAACGTGGACACGCACATTATCTATATTTAACTAAATGCATTTTCCAATACTAAAAATGCAGGAAAAGTGTATTGCAGCTTTAAATGACAAATACGATAATGTATGACTGATGAAGGTAGTTCAGTCAAAATGTGTTTTGAATGTTTTGATGACTTCATGTTTACCTATAAAAGAATAAGAAATGAATATATTTGCAGAAAATATCCACCCTATGTTGCTTCATTTTGCAGATTTAAAGCAGCATATAAAAAGATCCATAACAGGAAGTCACATTCCTGCACAGAGAGGCAGGGTAACAGTGGCTTTGTTTCACCTCCATAGTGACTGATCCTTATGGAGGGTAGGGGAACATATTTAAATAAGATTGCATTTGATTTGATGTCTTCCTTTTTATTTTGGCGAGAAATTGGAGGCCTTTTAAACATCTGGAGATAAGACCGAGGAGAGCAGTGGTGCTGAAAGGAAAGCAGCTCAATCTTGGCAACGATGTGTGTGCGTGCGTGTGTGTGTGTGTGTGTGTGTGTGTGTGTGTGTGTGTGTGTGTGTGTGTGTGTGTGTGTGTGTGTGTGTGTGTGTGTGTGTGTGTGTGTGTGTGTGTGTGTGTGTATTGGTATCTGTTGCCACTCTCCACTCTTTCAATCCAGTCTCATCGCCTCCGTCACATCAGGAAGTGGAACACGTCAGAAAAAGTCTAGCAGCTAATACGCTTTTTATTTTTTTGTTTAAATATATATGTATCTCGAAGAATAAGTGTATTCTGGCAGCCTCTCATACTTTCAAATTGTGCAGTGATTTGTGGTAATTACACCTAAAGTAAACACTTTATTTCCTGCAGGTTCGTGCTTTTTGGAGCTCTATTTTTACCCTGAGTCAGCAGAGTCCACGGAATAAAATAAAATGTGTTGCTTTTTATTCCTGGAATAATCCAGGTTTTAAATCCAGGATAGAACAGTGGCCCTGCAGGGGGCTGAGTGGCAGGATCTTTATCCAATCTTTTAATCTGCCTCGATTTATCAAATTAAAGAGCATAAGCCGTCCAACATACAGTCTCTGTATTCCCTTTAAATACAGGAAATCTAAAATCACACTAATTATTTTTATTTATTTATCCTGCATTTGTGTTGTTGAATCTAAACAGGCCGGAGCAACGTGATGCAAATAAATAAACATGATTTTAATTTATTTTCTGGTTATTTATAAGCCAAATGTGTCTTTGATTATGCTTTAATATTTACAGGAAAAACGTATTTTCTTAAGCTTATTTTTGGCCTTTAGTAGAAGGACGTTTTGTTATTTTAGGGCTTTGAACCCCTGATCTCACTGCATGATCCTATTTAGTTGTTGTGGTTTCTGCAGGTAGCCGTTTACACTCAGCTCCATCTGATATGCTAACCGTATTTTAATAATCAGGTCAGAGCAGCAGAGATGTTCCTCTTCCATCTTGATTGCAGATTATAAAGGGAGAGATTAACACTCCGGAGGAACAGAAGGTGATGCTCGCCTTTGATGCACGAAAAATAATAACTGCGATAAACACTTGGTTTTATCCTGAATAAAAAGCTGCACAAAGGAAATATTAGTAAATCCTTAATTGTAAAGCATCCTGATTTAAGGTGTGTTTTGACCTGCCAATCAAAGTGTGAGCTTGTCTGCTGGGTGATGACAACTGCGTGTGACCTGTGGACACATTACAGCTGCCTGCAGGGAACAACATGCTTCAAAGTTGAACAATTAAATGCTGTTGCTTTAAAAAAATATATAGAAGAAATCATAAATCTGTAGTCCTTGTTTGCACATCCTCCACCGACTACAGGCTGTGATGTGACGCACGGGATGTCCACCGCTCTGCTTTCATCAGTATTATTATTTAAGGAATATAAGCAGCATGACACATCATCGGCCTGCAGAGACTCTCCTCTCCAGCCTCCTCTCCTCCTCATCCTCATCTTCGGCCGATTTACACTCACTCCCCCCCCCCCCCCCCCCCCGGATCCCTAACGCAAAAAAACCCGGTTGCACACTTTCCTCTTCAATAAGGAGGGTAATAAATGTCTTACGTTGCAGTGGCACTCCGAGGATCTCCGGTAAACTCTTCACGGGACTCTCTGTCGGTAGGACCGCCGCACTTTGCATCATCGTGATCCGCGCGCATACACCCGCAACACCCGTCCTGTCTTCTGGAGAATCAAAAAAAAAAGTATGATGGCTCCTCTGTGTGCCGGTGGACTGGGGGTCGAGGAGGAGGAGGGAGGGGGGGTTCCTTCCTCACTGTCCCAGAATCTGTCCCTGTTAGTCAGTATATGATCCCCGGGGTCTGGGTGTCCGTGCCGTGCCGTGCGGAGCTGTTTTTGGAAATGTTTCCGACGGGCTAACTGCTCCATGCAGCGCTGCAGGGGCGGCTGCGGGCGTGACGTCATCGCCGTGGAGGGCCAATGGGAGCGCAGGAAGAGGAGGCCCCCGGTGGCGGAAAGCATCCTCCATAGGTGATCGGGAGGAGGAGGAGAGGCTCCGGCGGACACTAGTCCCCCGAGAGGCGGGACCTGCATCCCGGAGAGACTTTAAATAGCTCTCAGTGCTGCAGTGGCTCGTGGAGGGGCCGCGAGCCAGGGGGAGAGGAGGGTCCCGCGTGCAGCGTGCAGCCAGGAGGAGCAGGAACTTATTTAAGAGATTTGTAAAAAAAGATCGAGAGTTTTCCTGGCAGATTTCCCTGCTGCGTATTGCACGATCATTTATTTTGAGCCCTTTTGGAAAATATTAATGAAAGTGTTATAATCAGCAAGTGGTCCCATGAGGAGAAGCGGGAACTTTTTAACTTAGGGATTTGTAAAAAAGGAGGTTAGTTTCCCTTGCAGATTCACTGCTGGAGTCATTTCACGACTGTGTGATCATTTCTACAATTATTTTTGACCCTTTTTGGAAAGTATATTCAACATTGGAAGTGGGATGGTGACATACTGAACTATATCACCGAATTAAATTAGATCCATTCATTTAATATGTAATTGTAATTGAGCTACAAGACGTTTATACGCTTAGATGTGGTTGTAATTCTAAAAAATGAATAGGGCAAGCTCAAAGGAAGAGGAGGGTGCAACCAAAACAGAAGGAACTTCTGAGGTCATTGGTCCATTTCTTTTCTAACATTTGGAAAATGTTCAGCATTAAAAAAAACGTGTTTTACATACTGTTGTGCATACTGGCTGCTTACTCATGTTGCATTCCCCAACACCTGTAACAACAATTTTGTAACGTAAAATATATACTTTATACTACAGGTCATTTACTACTGTCATTCTGCTTTGTTTTTTTCTTGAAATGTGTAATTTTTGTATGAATGCCCATGCCCACTTAATACGGTTTTAAAACTGTTTTATTGTGTCTATCAGTGCTGTGTCTTTACTGTAGATTTCCCCTCTAATAAAGGAATTCTGATTCCGATATTAGAAAGTGATACACTGATATCACCAAATGAAATGAACCAAATTGAGCTAGAACTCGTTTCTACATTTAGATGTGTGTAATTGTAAAAAAAAAAAAGCCTCTTATGGTCTGTTGTTTCTCTTAAAAACAGCCTCCTTCCATCACTTTTCCACATGGCACACTGAGCTGTCACTATAGAGCAGAGGCTTTAGGAGACACACGTCTGCGTCACATCCACCTGCACCTGCCCGCTGACACTCCTCATCTCACGGCCGGAGAGTGAGGCTGATTCCCGGGGAGCTGAAGGAGCCGAGTCCCTGCGGAGGGCCGGAGGTTCAGGGAGATGAACTCAGTCTTCGCTTCCAATTTAGATCAAGAGGAGGGAAGAAAAGCAACACACACACACACACACACACACACACACACACACACACACAAACACACACACACACACACACACACACACACACACACACACACACACACACACACACACACACACACACACACACACACACACACACACACACACACACACACACACAGAAATACACGCACACGTTTCACCCGATTTGATTTCATCCAAATTCGTCCTAATTTGGGTAAATGTTACAGATTTTTCGGCACTTTTCATCTAATAATTATCCATTTAAAGCACTTCTATTTCTTTTTGCATTATATGTATTTCTTTAGGCTATATTAATCTTGCATTGTTGGAGGTTGTCAATAGCCATATAACAAACCTAGGAGAAATATAACAAAGCATGTAATAATGGTGTGTATAATCAGAAATATTAGCATATAAATTGTCTTATTTAATATTATAGAATACATTAAAATAATAATATGAATAATGATAATAATTAACAGATTTTTCTTTGGTGGAATAAAAACGTTAAATACAATTACAAATATATATATAGAATATAATTGTTTTGCAGTGTGCAGAAAGTGCGTAAACGCTAAAAACAGTGCCGTATTTTGCGTGTGAAATATCCTCTGTGCTACATCTTGCTGCTGTTTCCCCGTTTATTCCCGAACACACGGACTGCTCATCCATTGTCTCACATCCTTTATATTGTGCAGGAAACACAATCCCATAAGCCGCTGCTTAATGCTCCAAATGTAATTTAGTAAAATGAAAACGCACATCAAGCTGATTAAAAAAAAAGGAGGATGGGATGTTGCAGGAATTTCACGCAACACATTCAAACCTGTAGTTTCTCACACCAGGTGTAGGCCTATACATATGTATGTATATATTATACATGCATAAGGTGCAGGAATCCCCTGGTCTCACTTTATTTTCATTACACACTTCTCCCCTGCAGATCATTCAATTTATCCAACTATTCAATTACTCTGATTGTTGGGATCGCGAGCCCTTTAGCTGCCCTGGAAAACAATGCAGATAAAAATGCTCTTAACCTGTCAGCAAAGGGCAACACTATTAGAATAATTGACGGATGCAAAAACGCAGAAAGAGAGAACAAGTGAGCATCTGCTGCAGAGAGGCACAGAGAATCACCATTTCTCATCATTACAGGAAATGGTAGAAAAAAAGAAACATGTGGATGCATGGAAATGTATTTATAATGCACAAGATGGCATTATATATCGAGATGTGGAAGCACAAATGTATATGTTTAAAGATCTCTAATTGTGTGCTGACCCTCAGCAATAAATCACGTTTAATTTAATAACAAATAGGGTGTTTTAACCTTAAATAATGCACTCAAACACAAGCGAAAAGAAAGAAATAATAATAGTAAAACGGTAAGAAAAAGCTCTTTCTGCAGGAGGTGAATGATTGCACGAGAAATGTTATATTTTGGACCTTTAATTTGACTGCTCCTCACCAATAAATCACATTTAATTTAATAACAAATCCTTAAAAAATGCACTCAAAACCAGGCAAAGAATAATAGTAAAATGATGAGGAAAAAATGCACTTACAAAATGTACTATTTGTAGAATTTCATCCCTAAAAAATGCGCAGAAACCCAGGAAAGGAAATAATGGTGAAATGATGATAAGCTGCTCTTTGTGGGGTGACTGATATTCAGCAGCTACAGTAGGAAGCACCATAACTCACAGCGAGGGTCGCCTCCTGTGCTCCGCGCTGACCCAGCAGGATATAATTAGATCTAATATTTCAGAACAGCACATCATTGACATGTTAGATCCACAGATCCATCTCCACGCACTCAGAAACCAGAAATACTAATATACATGCAGGAGGAGCTCTGATGCAGCACTGACTGTGTGATAATGAGACAAAACATTTCATAATTAATGCATTTATTATTATTTTTTAAGGCTGCAAATTCCGGCTTTATGCTTTAATCTGTTTAATATTATTTCTAATTTTACTAATTTGAAGAGTAAACACTATTGCACGAATATTTTGTGTGCAAAAAAGCACACATTTCCCTGTGTATTCATAATCAGTAAAGGAAATGCATTATATCTCAGGAGGAGCTCGATGAGCCAAAACATCACCTAAAGCATTTATTGTTGGGGAAATATTTTCCAAGGCCAATAACTTTAGTTTATGAGTTCAAACTGTCCTGACTGAGCACACGCACCTGTAACCTTGGCTGCTGTGCTCTCAGTGTTCTGTCTCCCTGGTCCTGCCTGTTGGAGTCAGCTGATAGAGGTGTTATCATTCTATCTTGTTCTGCACAATGTTGATTATTCTCTCTGAACTAAATACACTTGTCTGGGGTAGAGCTCTTCAGAATGGACGTCGCAACTCCACCGTGAAGTCAGAACCTCTGACTCTTTGACATGTTTTGTGAATTCTCCGGCCGAAGCTCCAAGTAAACCATCAGTGTTTGCCATCAAAGCTCCAGCTCTCCCCGTGTCTCCCTTGAGTCGGTGACTCCCCCTGCATTACACAGAAGTTTCCCCCACAGTCATTATTATTTATAATGTGTGCAAATTCCGGCTTTAATATGTTTGGTATTATTTCCAGTTTTGCAGACGCCCACATAGTGAATATCGCATATGCAAAACAGCTGCTGCACATGTCCCTGTATATTTACAATCTATACAAAGGAAATGCACTTTATCTCAGTGACCTTACGTCAGGGAGGATGCTTTTTCCTAGCTTGCAAGATGAATATATAGCAGCAGATCTAATAATTAGATCATGTATTTCAGAAGAACAGCAGTCAGAAATACAGAAGACCTCTCTATCGATATACATATTTATATGCATAAGGAGCTCTATAATAAACTGACTGCTTCACAGTGAGCCAAAACATCAACCATGTAATGCATGTATTACAATTTATAATGTTTTCAAATGCATGCTTGTATCTGTTTACCATTATTTCCAATTTCACAGACGCCCACATATTTAGTATCTAACACTATTGCACGACCATCTTGTGTTCAAAAACAGCTGTGGCACATTTCCTTGTATATTTACGATCAACACAAAGGAAGTGCGTGACACCTCAGTGACTTCCCGTCAGGAGGAGGCTTTTCTAAGAGCTTGCAAGATGAACACAGCAGCACCGCGCAGCAGACACATACCTAATCACCGTGATTCTTCCTCTCTCTCTTCCTCCTCCTCCTCTTCTTCTTCTTCTTCTTCTCCTCTTTTCTCTGCAGGATGATCCGGTGCTCTTGGCGGCAGACAGTCCACAGTGTCCCCGGGATCCAGAGCTCAGAACCGGGCAGCAGCAGCACCGTGTCCCGGAGCGTGTGTTGCAGGAAGAGGAGCAGAGAGAGAGGGAGAAGGGCTCAGAGCTCCGGGAGAAAATTAAATTGCACTTGGGGGGTAAATTCTATTAGGGAATAGTTATTGTCTCCTGACAGCTCCTGTCCATTTGGGTAATTAGGAGGAGAGACTGGGGGAACAAACCGAATCTCTTCCAGTCACAAATGATATTCTCCAATTCCCTGATTGAACCTGACCCTGTCCTGCTAACAGAGAGAGAATCAGCTGCTCTCACCCAGAGCCTGGGAGATGGAGGCTCAGAAAATAACCTGAGACTGTGTTCGTTTTTAAAACGCAAGGGAGATACTTAAAGCATTACATACAGTTTTATCTTTGTTATTATTAGAACAATTGCTATTACTATTGTTATGACTAGTAGGCCTATTATCATTATTTGTATTGCTATTATCATAAATCTTTCTATTTTATATATTTTTTTGATTACATTTTATTTCCTATTTTATCTTTATTTTATAATGTAGTAGTAGTAGTTGTAGTAGTAGTAGTAGTAGTAGTAGTAGTAGACGTAGTAGTAGTAGTAGTAGTAGTAGACGTAGTAGTAGTAGTAGTAGTAGTAGTAGTAGTTGTAGTAGTAGTAGTAGTAGTAGTAGTTGTAGTAGTATTAGTAGTACTGTCAGTAGTAGTAGTAGCAGTAGTAGTAGTAGTAGTAGACGTAGTAGTAGTAGTAGTAGTAGTAGTAGTAGTAGTAGTAGACGTAGTAGATGTAGTAGTAGTAGTAGTAGTAGTAGTAGTAGTAGTAGTAGTAGTAGTAGTAGACGTAGTAGTAGTAGTAGTTGTGTAAGTAGTAGTAGTAGTAGTAGTATTAGTAGTAGTAGTAGTAGTAGTAGTAGTAGTAGTAGTAGTAGTAGTTGTAGTAGTAGTAGTAGTAGTAGTTGTAGTAGTATTAGTAGTACTGTCAGTAGTAGTAGTAGCAGTAGTAGTAGTAGTGTAGTAGACGTAGTAGTAGTAGTAGTAGTAGTAGTAGTAGTAGTAGTAGTAGTAGTAGTAGTAGTAGTAGACGTAGTAGTAGTAGTAGTTGTGTAAGTAGTAGTAGTAGTAGTAGTAGTAGTAGTAGTAGTAGTAGTAGTGTAGTAGACGTAGTAGTAGTAGTAGTAGTAGTAGTAGTAGACGTAGTAGATGTAGTAGTAGTAGTAGTAGTAGTAGTAGTAGTAGTAGTAGTAGTAGTAGTAGTAGTAGTAGTAGTAGACGTAGTAGTAGTAGTAGTTGTGTAAGTAGTAGTAGTAGTAGTAGTAGTAGTAGTAGTAGTAGTAGTAGTGGTAGTAGTAGTAGTAGACGTAGTAGTAGTAGTAGTAGTAGTAGTAGTAGTAGACGTAGACGTAGTAGACGTAGTAGTGGTAGCGGAGTCTCGCACGATCTGGACTCACTGTTCACAGATTATCAGGATCAACAAAAAACCTATTGAAAGTCACTCAAAAAAG
>NC_136912.1:94628606-94631106 GCF_949606895.1 Notothenia rossii
GTGCACATGGAGGGGGAGGGAACTGGCAGTAAAATGAGATGGATCTGACCCTACTTGACTCCTGCCTTTAAAAGGCTGAATGTTTAAAACTGAAAGGGGATCTGGTTTAGTTTGGATGTGATATATACCAACACCATATATTAACCCCTTTTTCGTAATGTATTCACCCCCCCCCCCCCCCCCCCTCTCTCTCTTTCTGTCCACAGCAGGAAGCTTTATAGTATTATTAAAGTCAGAAAGAGAGATGACAGAAAAATGCATCAGGCCCCTCCTGCATTTTAATATCAATAGCGAAGGGGTAATAAACATGGAGGCAGAGAGGAACGACTATAAAACCCAACATTGTCTAATTTATGGAAGACAACAGCAGGGCAGCAAGGTGAGGATGTTACCCTTCAGTCTTTCACAACAAAACAACGTCTCAAACCTTTCTGCTGCAGAGGATCAACACACACACAAAAACAAGTTTTGAAGAAAGTGTTCTGTATTTTTTTGGATAATATATATAACCTGCAGGAGGGATGAGGAACTGGACTGTTTCTGTAAAGTGGAAATAAAAGTTGGAAGTTTTTGTTTGTTTGGTTTTAATACGGAACTGTATAACTCCATATTTTCTTTATAATAGTAAATTGTAATCTAAGCAAGACCTTAAACAGTCTGAGGCTAAAGTTTCTCAATCATCATTTAAAAAACCCTATTCAGAACTTGTTCAGAGACTTTTATACTGAAAGTGGAGGCTTTTATTTTGTAATACAGCTTTTTCTGTGAAGACAAACAGGAAGTTAACACTAAAGGGAACAGCAGAAGAAGACAGACAGGAAGTAAACACTAAGGGGAACAGCAGAAGAAGAGAGACAGAAAGTCAACACTAAAGGGAACAGCAGAAGAAGACCGACAGGAAGTCAACACTAAAGGGAAGAGCAGTAGAAGACAGACAGGAAGTAAACACTAAAGGGAAGAGCAGTAGAAGACAGACAGGAAGTAAACACTAAAGGGAAGAGCAGTAGAAGACAGACAGGAAGTAAACACTAAAGGGAACAGCAGAAGAAGACAGACAGGAAGTAAACACTAAAGGGAACAGCAGTAGAAGACAGACAGGAAGTAAACACTAAAGGGAAGAGCAGTAGAAGACAGACAGGAAGTAAACACTAAAGGGAAGAGCAGTAGAAGACAGACAGGAAGTAAACACTAAAGGGAAGAGCAGTAGAAGACAGACAGGAAGTAAACACTAAAGGGAACAGCAGAAGAAGACAGACAGGAAGTAAACACTAAAGGGAAAAACATCATCTCACGCCTCACTGCAACTCCCTCCTGGCTGGTCTACCTGCATGTGCCGTCCGACCTCTGCAGCTCATCCAGAATGCAGCGGCTCGTCTGGTCTTCAACCTTCCTAAATGTTCCCACACCACGCCGCTCCTCCGCTCCCTTCACTGGCTTCCAGTAACTGCTAGAATCCACTTCAAGACACTGGTACTTGCGTACCATGCTGAATGGATCTGGCCCTTCCTACATCCAGGTCATGGTTAAACCGTACACCCCAGCTCGTGCACTCCGCTCTGCATCAGCCAAACAGCTCGCTGCACCCGCACTGCGAGGGGGACCCAAGTTCCCATCAGCAGAAACACGTGGGTTTGCTATCCTGGATCCAAAATGGTGGAATGAGCTCCCCATTGAAATCAGGACAGCAGAAAGCTTACACATCTTCTTCAGACTGAAAACTCATCTCTTTGGACTCCACTTCGAGAGGTAGAATTACTAACAAAGCACTTATATACTAATAAAGGGCTGGCTTATCTAAAGCCAGTTGAGTAGCACTTGAAATGTTTTGGCTCTATGAAACCTGATGTTCTTATATGATTCTGTTTTCTTCAAGGTTGTATTTTGTTGGTCGAATGCACTTATTGTAAGTTGCTTTGGATAAAAGCGTCAGCTAAAAGTAATGTAATGTAATAATTTAAAAAAGAAGACAGACAGGAAGTAACCACTAAAGGGAACAGCAGAAGAAGACAGACAGGAAGTAAACACTAAAGGGAACGGAAGACGACAGACAAACAGGAAGTAAACACTAAAGGGAACAGCAGAAGAAAACAGACAGGAAGTAAACACTAAAGGTAACAGTAGAAGAAGACAGACAGGAAGTAAACACTAAAGGGAACGGAAGATGACAGACAAACAGGAAGTAAACACTAAAGGGAACATCAGAAGAAGACAGACAGGAAGTAAACACTAAAGGGAACAGCAGAAGAAGACAGACAGGAAGTAAACACTAAAGATAACAGAAGACGACAGACAAACAGGAAGTAAACACTAAAGGGAACAGCAGAAGAAGACAGACAGGAAGTAAACACTAAAGGGAACAGCAAAAGAAGACAGACAGGAAGTAAACACTAAAGGGAACATCAGAAGAAGACAGACAGGAAGTAAACACTAAAGGGAACAAAAGACGACAGACAAACAGGGAGTAAACACTAAAGGGATAGGCAGAAGAAGACAGACAGGA
>NC_136912.1:94636106-94643606 GCF_949606895.1 Notothenia rossii
CTTGTACTTTATCGTAATGCTCATAATTGTATTTGTTGTTTAGATGAAGCACTTTCATTGTGTTAAAATCTGCCATATAAATAAACTAAATCCATAATAATACCATGTTTTTTTAACTTTTGTTGCAAGATAAATGCAGTGGGGTAAAAAAGTACAATATTTGTCTCATATTTTGCATATATTTCTGTACACTACCTATTTTTACATCTGCACAGCTCTCCACTTTAAAGTCTGTATTTTGTATATTAAATTGATTTATTTTTACATCTTCTTATAATCGTTCCATTTGTGATCCTTCACTTACCACTAATTATGTTTGCAGGTGTCTCCACACAAAAGACATTTCCTTATATGCGTAAATATTCTTTGCAATAAACCTGATTCTGATTCATAAACTGGGAATGCTTCCTCAAAACAGAGCGCAGTAGGTGAGAAAAATATTTACTTTCCACCACTGCCTCATCACTGCTGATTGTTAAGCCCCTGTCACACTGTCCCGAAATTGACACCCGATGGACACACGATTAAGGAAATGTTCAAATTCGGCTCTGATCGTAGCAACATCGGACCATTCCTGAGGGCATCTTAAGCCATCGTATGACCGCCGGTGGAATTTATCAGGCTCCGGCAGCAACTTCGGGAGCGGTGGCAAAATCTTTGGCATGTCAAAGATGGCTTGAGATGCCCTCACGAATGTCCCCATGTTGTTACGGTCAGAGCCGAATTTGAACATTTCCTTTATCGTGTGTCCATCTGGTTGTTTTATTGCACAACAAAATCATGTAAACATATTATGTAAATAACCCAATTTGTGTTCTGTGAAACTGAAAAGGATATAATATATTATTTTGAAGGCGAGTTGACAGGAAGTTGTTGTTGCTATGGAAACAACATGACGGAGAAAATGTAATATCTTCTACATATAAAGACGGAGAAAGTAAAGAACAAAGTCTGAAAATATCAGTACAGTATCATAATACTTTAACATAATCGTTTGTGTTACTTTCGTTGCAGTTGTATTTCTTAAATGTAATGTAAATGTTGCCTTCGTGTGTGGTTCGGGGCCATCTTCGTGCGAAATTCACAATTCCATATTCGTGTTTCCATCGGGTGTCAATTTGAGGACAGTGTGACCGGAGCTTTAAGGATAAATGTTTTCTGATTCTGCATTTCAACTCTCCTATCTTCATGTCATGGACACTTTAACCCTCCGCAGCTTGAGGCGGTTCTTGAAGAACAGGTACATGGCGAGGAGGCACATGGAGGACAGGAAGTAGAGGATGACACACAGGCTGATGTCCACTCTGGAGAACCCGATGCTTATCGTTGAAATCCATCGTCCCCCATGACTCCTCTCCACCTCCTCTCTGACGTAGAAACGCCCCGTCAGTTCCCTCTTTCTCCTCCGACCCACATCCGGCTCAAAGTCCTCGTCCACGGGCTGAAACGCCGCCATGCCGACACCGAAAAGAGGCTCCTGGTCCTCCTCGTTCCTCTGTAAGGAGCGGCGTTTGACCCGCTTTGAGGCCAGAGCTTTGACCCTGAAGTGCTGATTCACAAAGGAGTCCAGATCCACGATGTCCTCCGGCAGCTCCCGCATCCTCATCCCCACGATGCTGGCTCTCCTGCGCCGCCGCACTGCTCAAAGACAAAGTCAAATAAGTCAACTTTATTGTCAATCTTTCAGTTTGTGTGTACAGACAGAGAGATCGAAATACCGTTTCCCACAATCCCGAGGAATACAAAATACAAATATATATAGAAATATGTATATACCTACACCAGTGTTTCCCAAACCAATCATTTGCAAAGCATTATGAGACATTTCATTATTAAGATTTTTTTTTAAGCAACGGTCATTACAGTCCTTGACAGCGGTCTGTTCTACTGGATTAACAACGTGTCACATGTTCTGAATTGACCAATCAGAACTTTATTTAGCCTCCGTATTGTGTATCGTTGAATGTGGGCAGCGAACATTTTTTAGATTGTTAAGTGAGTTGGAAAAGGTTGGGAACCGCTGATAGACACAATCAACAGACATATACGGCCTCACGTTTAACCAAGGGCGTTGTCTCCTGTGGTGCTTCCTCCTCCTCTTCCTCCTCCTCTTCTTCCTCCTCTTCCTCTTCCTCCTGCTGTTGGGTGGGCTGTGGAGGAAGAGGATTCGGGATGGAGTCCAGCGCCTCCCTGGTTTTCCTCTCCAGATGTTTCAGAGCCTCTAACGTTCGCTGACGACTCTCGTGTTTCTCCCGCTGTTTTTTCAGGACCTGGCTTTCGTCTTCGAGGTAATCTGACAGGACGAGGGGAGGAAAGACACGGGGTATTATTTAGAAAATCATAATATCAAAATAACATGCTTCACTAATTATCTTCAGTTCATCTGAAATCATTAGTGAACGTTAATTCAGTAAAAACTCTTTACCCATTACAGCATATTGAAATCAAACTGGGATTTAATTGTAAAACTTGGAACAAAAGGATGTTGAAATAACTACATGCTGAGACTGGTTAGTAAAAACTATGACTTAATGCTTTGACAAGTAACAGCGGGCGGACAAAGTTTAAAATGTGTGTTTTCTGAATGGAGTTGGGATGGATCAGGCTAAGCCATACTTGTCAACCCTCCCGATTTTCGCGGGAGACTCCCGATTTCATTGTCCTCTCCCGGTTTCCTCCCGGGGTCATATTTCTCCCGCATTTCTCCCGATTTCTGACAAAATCAGATTTACTCAGGACTGTTTCCACTCTGACTTTAATACAGCTACACCATTGTTTGGTTTCCATGGTAACACGTCTCTTTAGTAGCGCGCGCAACTGAAAGTCTGAGAGGGTGAGGCAGATAGTCACAGAAAACAGAACAAACATAGACAACTACTCTACTCTCTGCTCACTCCTTTCCTGCCCACACATATGCTCCATCAAGGATGGTGCTACAGGCCGCAAGGCAGTGCACTTACAACTACAATAAGCATGTTAATGTTAATCTAACAGCGATCCACTAGCAGCACCCCCCATTTTGCATTTTGAAATGCTCCCGATTTCTGAGGTCTCAAGGTTGGCAAGTATGCCGCTAAGCTAACATGTAGCTTCTCCGTCCACAATCACAGCAACGTCATACAGACAGAAATAAAGCAGTGACTGTTCACCATGCCGCAAACAGTCTGTAGTTTGTAAATTTATTTTCTACAGTTTCTGAACAGATATGAGGAGCTGTGAGCTCTGTGTGCTAACAGCTAACGGCTAACGGCTGCTGTTTGGTTTTCTGATCCAACGTTAGTGACGGCGAGCTGAGACTCTCAACGCTGATGGGCATTAAGATCAGATAAGATGAATCTTTCTTTATCCCCTGGGGAAGTTCAGGCGTTAATAGCAGCAACGAGTTAAACAGAGTTAAACACTGGATTCAAAAGAAGGTACAAATAAAGATAAAATACAATACAAGTTAAAATAACAATACAGCAAAAATAAAGTGCTAAAGTGAAGAAGTAACTATTAAAACAAGATATCACAGTAAAAAGTTGTGCATTTGTATGACGTGTTAAATATATTTACATAAGTATGCATGTTAAAGTCTTGTAAAAGGGTGCAGGTGTTATGTTTGAATATTCCTGGTTACTATTTGCAAGAAGACACATCGCCACATGAGGTGATCTCTCGCCAGCGTGAATTTGCCTCTATCCGCCACTTTGCATTGACTTCACATGCAATCAAAGCTCCTTTAAGCGGACACATGTCTGACGATCAGGGTAGAACATGCTGTGGTTTGTAAGTGGACCTGTTTAATTCAGATTAACTAAAGATATTAAGAGATGATTTTAGTTGATTTGTGTACGTTCTTCTCCCTGGAGCCAGTTTGACTTTGTTTTGTTTGAGGGTAAATCACCACCACCATGACCTTTGTGCTCTTTATTAAATAAACCGTGGTGTTGATCTGCACCTGTGAGGATGCTGCTGGAGGAGAAGTGAGCCAGCAGGAAGGGCAGCACCTGATCCTGGATCCACCGGTGCTCCCCGTTCTCCTTCAGCGAGTGGCAGCCCGGACACATCTCCGGGGACGGCCACTGGATCTTTGGGAAGTTCGGGTCTTCACTCAACGCACCTGCAGGGACAAACACCGGAAGATAAAAGTAATGTACGGTCCTCCTCCACTGTACCTCAGCCGCATCATAGACCCTATGCAATACATTATTACTGCACAGATCTTATTCCATTCTATTTCTATGTAAATACTGCTATATTTTACTATTTTTAAAATTATTTTTGTTATGTTAATTGTTTTCTATGTGTGTTTTTAATTTTTGTTTTATTTTTATGTTTGCACCACGACATCAAATCAAATTCCTCGTACGTGTCAACCTACCTGGTGATAAACCTGTTTTTCTGATTCTGATTCTGATCCCGAGAACATCAAGCACACAAACCCATGGGGTTAAAGGGTCAGGGTGAAGCTAGGTTTCTTTTTCAGAAACAAGTCCTGTTTCTCGCTTGAGGCCAGGAAGAGGCTCTGTGACCTTTTGACCTGTGCTGGACTATGGGGATCTGATCTATATGAATGCACCTGCCCATTGCCTGATCAACTTAGATGCTGCCTATCACAGTGCTCTGAGATTTGTTACTAACTGTAAAGCACTTACTCATCACTGTACCCTGTATGCCAGGGCAGGTCTGCCTTCACTCACTGTACGGAGGCTCAGTCACTGGTACACGTTCATCTACAAAGCCATGCTGGGTAAACTCCCTTCTTACATCTGCTCTCTGATCACGGAGAGTTGAAAGTAGCTGTTGTTTTGTTAAATGTGCCAAGTGCTAGGACTGACTTAGGGACGAAAGCTTTTACGTGCCCAGCTCCTCTAACTTGGAACAGTCTGCAAAAAGAATGGAAACTGAGCCATTTGGTTCCACTGCATGTTTTTAAAGCTCGGATAGATGCTATGCAATCTGATACTGTTGGTTCCTGTAAATGTCGTTAGGTATGTAAATTGTAAATCCCTGTATCTATGTTGTATGATGTGCTTTTTGTTTTTCTGTCTTCATGTGGAACCTACTTGCAGCAGGTCTCTCTCAATGGGATTCACCTGCTTAAATAAAGGTTTGAAATGAAAATGGACTGTGATCGTAAAGCGTAGTCAAATATATGAATGCACATGTCAGGTGTATTTGTCCCCTCATGCAGACTTTACTTTAGCAAAAACACAATGACCCCAGGCGACAGTCGTATCATTCTATGACCTAAATAGAACCATTAGGAGACATACTGTCCAGAGAGCAGCGTGAGAGTTAGCTAATCTCCATCTGTGGCAGGAACACACATAACAAATCAACAAACATTAAATACATCTCCTATCATACTAACAAATAAAACAGATCAAGTACATTTGCCAATTGAATATAAGTAAATAAGGGAATGATGTAAGGTTATGCACTATCTGTGACTTTATAAAGACATGGTTTTGGATGACTAGTTTTCTTTCAAACAAACGTCCGTCTTTTTCTTCATATATCCAGAAATTATTCAATGATCAGCTTTAGAGGAGCTCTTTACCGCTCTGAACACAGGAGTTCAAACTAAAGGGGCCAATCTCTTCCACTGATACCACTTTCTCACTCACTGATCACCACCTTATAGTAGATGATATATATATATATATATATAACAAGGTCAGAAAGAGTTCCATGTGTCCATATTCATGCAGATCGTAAAGCGCGCAGTCAGCGGCTTTCTCTCATTATTGTTTCTTTTATTTTGTGTGTGTGTGTTGACTGGAGGATGTAAGTGCTCCGAGGACTCGGTGCAATCTGAGCTGAACCCATTTGATCTTGTCACAGAGATCGTAAAAACTAAGTGCCCATATGCATATGTGTATGTATGTGTTTAAGTGTGTATATGTAAATCATCTGTCTGTGTTTGTGTGCAGGTAATCTAGGGATTGATATGTGTGTGTGTGTGTGTGTGTGTGTGTGTGTGTGTGTGTGTGTGTGTGTGTGTGTGTGTGTGTGTGTGTGTGTGTGTGTCTGTGTGTGTGTGTGTGTGGGAGTGTGTGTGGGAGTGTATGACAGGGTCTAACAATGATCAATGGGCTGCTGGGATGTCCCAGTGGGAGGGGTGGTGAGATAATAGATGTGGCCAAAGTGGACAGCTACCCCACACACACTGACACACACACACACACACACACACACACACACACACACACACACACACACACACACACACACACACACACACACACACACACACACACACACACACACACACACACACACACACACACACACACACACACACACACACACACACACACACAGTTTTGTGCGGCAGACCTCCACCACCTGTCTTGTCGCTTCACACGCTTTCAAAGCAAAGCCCAATCTCCAAATTGAACATGAGAGCAGCAGAAACCTCGCAGGGGAGCTGCCCCGCTAATGAATTAAACTTTCTCCTTTAACATGTTTTCTTTCATGTAGCCGCCCCTCACACACACATACACAGAAACACACACACACACACACACACACACACACACACACACACACACACACACACACACACACACACACACACACACACACACACACACACACACACACACACACACGATATCCGTGCAAACACAGAGGAACTGGCAGATGTACAAGAAAACCCAGGTATTTATATGAATATACCGGAAAAAACGCAAGTTGTATTGTCATATAAATACTTGAGTGTAATAGTAGACCATCTTCTATCCTCAAATATATCAGTAGAAAGGACACTTTAGGTTTTAAGGGTCGAGTAGACACATTCTTCTCTTGTTTTTTTACATCTGTGGCTTTGAGTGTTTTAAAGTATTGCAAGTGAAAGTGTTTGTCCTCAGCTCTAAAGTCAAAACGGCTCCACTGAATGGAAATAAGCTCAAACATTGTGGGTCAACCCCGTGAGAAACTCTCCGCATCAAGCAGTGCTGCAGATAATTAAATAAACCTGGGAAATCTTTCAAAAGTGCTTTAGTATAAGTGTAGTTTAGTGTCTCAAATGCTTTCTGTTTAAAATGTAGTGATTCAAATGACTAAAAAAGCTGGGAGGAAGTTTCTCAAGTCAATTTGAGTCAAAGACATATAATTGAAATTGATCCGGTTTTTGAAATTCGGTGGTAAATTCCTTCGCTGGAAATGGAAAATTCAAGTTGCTAACAGGCTTTTTTGTAAATATATGGACCCAGACGAATGAATATGGAAGTCTTGGTGCTTGTTTCCAGCTCTAATAGATGTTTACACTATCTGCTGCAGTAAACCTACCAACATATTAAAGAGCTTTTTGAACATTGAAGCATGGCCACTTGTCACAGTTAACGCTAATCTCAACCTGAACATCAGATGAATAACCCCCCTTAAAGGGTCTTGATCATATTGTCTTCGCTTGTTATTAATATTTATATACGTGTCCTTGTTGATGTTGAAACTGCTGTGATGCAAGAAACATTTATGACTTGATCTGACAACAAAGTATTATTGTATGGT
>NC_136912.1:94648606-94668606 GCF_949606895.1 Notothenia rossii
TATTTATCGGCAGGTCATCTGGCAATTATTTTAACCTGACTGCATTCACCTGGTGCTTCTGCATGGACGGAGAGAAATGAATCTGAAACCAAAGTTACTTTTTTCTTGAAGAATGAGAAGCTGTTTAATACTCAGTAGAGACGGATGAGGGAAATATCTGATGCAAATACACTTTTAGCATGACCTACGAAAAGTTAATAAGCGGGGCATTCAAATGGATGAAGAGGATGTTTTATGGTTATTTGTATTAGTTACATTTGGTTTAAATACTTGTCTTTAGCCTCTTTTTTTAATACTAAATTGTTTCTTAAAAATACTTATTTTTTATTATCCTTTTATATTTATTTTTTTACCTACTTTTCAACTTTTGTTGTTGTTGATTGTTTACGTTCGTACCACATTGACTATTCAAAGACACACACATTTAATTGTAATTTCTTAAAGTTATAACTGTATTACATTTTGTTGTGCATGTCCTGTAACAATACAACTCTTTAAAATGCAAATCAAAGATAAGGGAATAAATCACACAGTGGCGTGAAGGGGTGGGATTTGGGGGACATACGTCTTGACTTCTTGAGGATATGTGAATACAAAGTTTGATGAATAACAAGTGTGTGAGGCGTTGGAGGTCAGAGAGGGTGTGGGAGAGAATCAGGGGGAGGAGGAGGAGGAGGATGTGGGGGTCAGGAGGCAGAAGCAGATGATACTCTGAGGACTAAGACGGGGGGACAGCTGGTGTCTGATCTGGGGATACATCCTTACATCCTCACCCCTCCTCACCCCTCCTCACCCCCTCTTAGTCCTATTATAAAGACCAACTGACCATGAGAGGAAACGGAACATCGACAATAAAAGATCCTTTAGGTGTGGAGAAAAGAGAAGTGAGGAAAGGATGAAAAGGTGAAGAACTGAAGGACAGTACTTGAGTAAATGTACTTAGTTACTTCCCATCTCTGTTGCTAAGTATCTAAGAGGAGTGAGGAAAGAGGAAAGGATGTGTTAGAAACACGTGAGTTGTCTGACTGAAATGGGGCGAGCTAGTTCAGGCAGTCAACTCGAGCACTTCTGCTGCCTTCATACATAACGCCCCTTGCCACTCTACAACCAACCAACCAGAGTCTCCTTAATATGCCGCTCTATTTAACCTGCCAGATCTCTCTCTTGCTTGCTGTTGTTATTGCTGCAGCTACTTCCACGTCGCTGCTGCTTGCTGCCCCACCACCACCCCAGCTTCCACCCCAGCTTCCACCCCAGCTTCCACCTGTAGGCTCGGGGGGTTAGTTATTTAATCATCACTCATCGTGCTATGTATATCTGTGGAGTGATGAGGCCCAAGCCTAGACGCCAAACTCAACTATACGCTGCTTCTAGTAAACATGTTAAAGGAACACGTGAGTTGTCTGACTGAACTTTCATAAAGCACGCTATCTTACCTTTCAACTGGGGCTGCAACTCACAAATACGTTAACCAACGATTCATCTGCCTTTAATCATCTTTTTTCAAAAATCATTTTCCAGTGTTTCCGTCTATAAATTGCCAAAGGATAATAAAAAATGTCAACCATAATTTCTAGGAAACTTCTTCCAATTGCTTGGTTTGAGATATGAACGATGATGCTGATTAGGTAATAATAATAAAATATACAATTTGTATAGCGCCTTTCAAGGGACCCAAGGCCGCTTTACATGGTGAACAAACAAACAAACAATGTTAGTCAGTATTTCTGGGCCCAGTGACGTCACGGACTGATACGGAAATCGTAGTACTGCCGTTTGGCCACTACGAATATTTTCCTCAGAGTCCGGAGCACTTCCTGGGGGCTTGGCTGTGATGGGTTAGGGGTTAAAGGCCATGGTGAACAGGTGAGTTGTTGATGGTGCCTCCTACCTGCCACTCTGTTGTTGACGCGGTTGTGTCTGGACCACAGCCACAGGACGGCGGCTGAGAACGTGTTCACCTCTGACAGACTCTCCGTCGCCATGGTCTGAAAGTGCTCGGCACAATCCCTGCAGCCGAAGAAGCTGTGCACGTAGTTTCTCATCGCACTTAGCACCTCCTGGGGGTCTGGAGGGGAATCACAGGGTATTTTGTTAAGCACCAGCTATAAGGTCTCAATGAGGAATGTGGCTTTAAAAGTTAAAAAAAAGATCTTAAACTCCTTCTATTTCCTGATATTGTTACTTTATATGAGTTTGGTTTAATGTCTTTTGTAAAAGTGCTGCAGTAATTACTTATTTTTGTAGGCCAACCCCAAAGTAAGCATAGAACTAGTTCCTTCCAAAGGTGAATTGGATTTTCCGCTAGGATTTTAGATTACTGCAGAAATAAAATCTCATGACTTCACGTCACCACCGCTAAGCTAAAGGCGGCTAATGTTGGGCTATAAAGGAACTACAGCACGGTCACATGACTTCACGTCACCACCGCTAAGCTAAAGGAGGCTAATGTTGGGCTATAAAGGAACTACAGCGCGGTCACATGACTTCACGGCACCACCGCTAAGCTAAAGGCGGCTAATGTTGGCCTATAAAGGAACTACAGCACGGTCACATGACTTCACGTCACCACCGCTAAGATAAAGGTGGCTAATGTTGGGCTATAAAGGAACTACAGCACGGTCACATGACTTCACGTCACCACCGCTAAGCTAAAGGTGGCTAATGTTGGCCTATAAAGGAACTACAGCACGGTCACATGACTTCACGTCACCACCGCTAAGCTAAAGGAGGCTAATGTTGGGCTATAAAGGAACTACAGCACGGTCACATGACTTCACGTCACCACCGCTAAGCTAAAGGTGGCTAATGTTGGGCTATAAAGGAACTACAGCACGGTCACATGACTTCACGTCACCACCGCTAAGCTAAAGGAGGCTAATGTTGGGCTATAAAGGAACTACAGCACGGTCACATGACTTCACGTCACCACCGCTAAGCTAAAGGTGGCTAATGTTGGGCTATAAAGGAACTACAGCACGGTCACATGACTTCACGTCACCACCGCTAAGCTAAATGGGGCTAACGTTGGGCGTGATTACGCTTAGTCGTCTCATTTAGACACTTGTTAGCAACCCTTTAATTCTCCAGTGGGGTATTTACTGACATATTTTAAGTCATAGAACAAAACTTTAAAATCTCTTCAGCTCGTGTTAACCACAGACCTTATTTCAGGCATTTATCCAAAACCTATGCAACCTTTTACTTTGAGATGAGGGAACCAGAAGTGGCAAAAGCTGAATGATCTCAATCCTGCAGCACTCAATATTAGAGTTAAAAAATGTTGAGGAAAAAACAACATGATTAGAAGAGTTCCCATCAATGCCTCATCTCCTGGATTACCTCCTCTCATCAAATAGAAAACTGTCACAATCACCTGCTCTTGTAAATCTGGCTGGTTTCTAAAGTGTTCTGTTAACCTGCGCTGTACCATGAAAGCTCATTAAAGCCGCTGAGGGTCCGCAGCTCCCTGGATTCCCACGGTAATGTGGGCCAGGAGTCACCGAGAGCTGGGTTAACCCCATATTGAGATGAATTATCTGTTCCAATAGGATAACCCAATCTGGAGATTAAACCCAGTTAACCCTGTGTGTGAATGGTGGCCATGCTGTTGTCTCAGGGCTGCAACAGTCCACTAACATATTTTCCTTGAGCCCTTTGCTTTTGTTGTGGCTTAGCAGGACTGTAGGTAAAATACTGAATGTCCTCTTCCAATGTGAGAGTCCACAATGATAACAAAGGTATCCCAACTGTAGCTGTGAACATGACAGGATGTGTGATTATCTAGAAGAGCATCAGGACTGTTTGAGGCATATGATAGCTATGTGATTAACATGATGATTCAGCCTCTATGGAGAGAGACATATGACAAGCATGATCATTTCTGACGTGGAGCTAATCTGAAGTAAACATTGAATACTGCTTTCTATTCCTCCATCTTGTGACTGTGGAACTCCCTCTCTTGGATATCAGCATGTGAAGGACACTGTTCAGGAACTAGTTGATGCTCTGTATGTGATGACTACTTCCATTCTGGAGAGGATCACAGATACATGGATCCTGAGATTGAAGCTCAAACCGGGGACCAGGGATATTTTTCTAACAAGGACCTTCACATGAACTGAGCTCAAAGTGGGAGTGTGTGTGTGCTCTTTGAGGTAATATGGATGTGTTAATGTGTGCAGCATGTGTATATGAATGAATGCTTTATGTGTATGGTCATTTATGTACCGTTTGTGTGTATTTGCACATTAAGCTGGTGGTCTGTGGGGGGCCAGATGGACGCCCCTTTTTTGGCCGGTCCATCTGCAGGTCACATGACGGTCCGTAAACCTCGGGATTAACCTCTGTGTGTGTGTGTGTGTGTGTGTGTGTGTGTGTGTGTGTGTGCGTGTGTGTGTGTGTTGAGGGGAGATTAACGTCCCTTCCTCCGGTCTTCTGCCTGCTTTATTAACCACTCACATTCCCCTAATCTAACATAATCCCTTTTCACACAGTCACAATTAGGCTCAATTTGAGCTGTGACAAAATGACAAAACAAGCGAGGAAAAAAAGTGAAAAATAATTATGGTAAAAACATCCTCTTGATATGTGTGTGTGTGTGTGTGTGTGTGTGTGTGTGTGTGTGTGTGTGTGTGTATGTCATGTGTAAATAAGGTCAGTTTGAAAGAAAAGTAGCAAAAAATCCTGAGCTAATTGGTTTACAAAGCCTCGTCCACTTTTTTAACGGCCTTTTAAATAAAAAAATAAAAAATCTAACTGTATTTTTTTTTAAATTATTATTTATTTATTTGAGTATCTGTGTGTGTGTGTGTGTGTGTGTGTGTGTGTGTGTGTGTGTGTGTGTGTGTGTGTGTGTGTGTGTGTGTGTGTGTGTGTGTGTGTGTGTGTGTGTACCTGTGCCTCCTGTGTTCTTGGCCTGGACGGTGAGCACGTGGAACAGAGTCCAGATCCCACAGGGATAGCGTCTCAGGTGGGGAACAGACCCCTGGCAGCCCACCCACCTCTCACCTTCAGGCAGAGCAGTGTCTAAAGACTGAGGAAAACACACACACACACACACACACACACACACACACACACACACACACACACACACACACACACACACACACACACACACACACACACACACACACACACACACACACACACACACACACACACACACACACACACACACACACACACACACACACACACACACACATTAGTGACGGAGGGGAAGAGGGACACAAAGACAAAGCTTAACGGATCAGTGTGGAGCTATTCTGTATTTGTCTGAGTCACCAAAGAGGAGCGGAGGAGGGTCTGCTCTCACGTTCACTTCCTTTGTTTGTCTGCAGGATTAAAGGGAAACTACCGGTTCATGAAACTTAGTGAAAGGATGAAATATGGGAAGAAGCTGTTAAAGGGGCCCTATTATACCCTAGGTGTGTGTGCATGTAAGTGGTCTGTGTCTCAATGTAATCCCAATATGAAAGTGATGTAACTGATTACTTTCTGTTACTGTTGGATTACCTCAATATCAAATGCAATGCCAATAAATAAAAGGATCAGAAATGATTTTATTGATGGTAAAACCTGCCTTTCATGAAGCATATTCAGCCTACACTGAAACCCATGATCACAGACTACAGTTTAGAAAAGCAGGAATGAATTCTGAGCTGACAGAAAATGCTCCGTTTTTGTTTAACACACACGGTTAAGCTCACACACACACACTAGTTTATGAACATATAGGTTCACCTGCTGAATGAAAACAGAACAGATGAAGCAAAGAAAGAGAAACCATAAAGCAGATTCAGGCAGAACAGATAGATACACACTTAAAGTATTAGAGAACAGCTGATCCTTTTACTACGAACACTGTATGCTTTTTCTAGGTTTTTACTAACATTGCAATGCTGCTAGAAATCCACATTTTTAGACAGGTAACAGTAATCTGATTACTTTGTGTGTTTGTAAGGGAATGCAGCTACCTTCTTTTGTATCCATTACTCCCTTAACTCTGTATACAGCCCATGTTTAGTACCTCTTTATTCCCACAGACAGCGTTGGGAAGTTGGAAAGTATTAACAGAGACGTGAACACATTAACCCTTTTGGCCTGTTCGTGAAATTTGTTGACAATTATAAAAACGCAGGGGCAGCTCTCTCCTTTAAATGAGCCTCTGGAAGTACATCCTCTCCCAACCTGTTCAACTTAATGAAATCGGCTCCTAGTTTTCCTGATCAATAACAAGTCGATGTCAGGTTAATGGCTCAGCGCTCCGCTAATGAACCAAGCTATCCAGATCTCTATCCAGCAGCCACAGTTGAATCCAATAACATATTTTCTCTGACATAAAGTCGTTTCTCTCGCCGCACTGCATCGCCACCGCCGCTGTGATTGACAGGGTTACTCACATGTCAATAGTAAAGATTTGGTGTGTGTGTGTGTGTGTGTGTGTGTGTGTGTGTGTGTGTGTGTGTGTGTGTGAGTTCATTTCCTCTGAGGCCGAAGTCTATTCATACCTTCCCATTGATCCATTGATTTGCCTGCTAAAAGCTAATGATGTAGGTAAGTGACTCTTTCAATTTGCAGTGGGGGGGGGGGGGGGGGGGGCGGGACTAGAGGCATGCAGGCTGCGGTCCAAAGACAACACACACACACACACACACACACACACACACACACACACACACACACACACACACACACACACACACACACACACACACACACACACACACACACACACACACACACACACACACACACACACACACACACACACACACACACACACACACACACACACACACACACACACACACACAATGGTGACTGTTGGTGACAATGTATTACTAGATGCTGCCCAGACCGATTCTGAATCCTATAAACACCAGCAACCAGAAGACAGACTAAAAAAGTGCCACGAATACTTCAACTTTTGACTTCAAAACAATAACAAGTCCACTGCCTCATTGGTCATTCATTTCCTGTTTTAACTCACATTCCCGCACCACTCGATTGTATATTTATCGAAACCTCTCAGTGTTGACTCACCTGATCTTTGTTATCCAGCCACTCTCTGAAGGTCTCGTAGGAAATCTCGTTTTCAGTGTGGTTCTGCAGTCGAGTGTTCACAGACTTCAGGAGGTTCATCACCACCAGACGGCCCGGAAAGAACTGCAGAACAAAAGAGAACAGTGAAAACAGGAGGTACATTTAAGGAATTACAATGAAATAAGTGGCAATTTAGAAGCAGGTGAGATGCAAGAAGGAATGATGCCAATGATATGAGACTAGATATTGCTTTATCCTCAAACAATTGTCCAAACACTTAAACCCATTATTATTTTGGAGTGGTTTGAAACGCGGGGACGATACACACATCATTTGTAATGCTGAAAATGTGGGTTGAACTCTCTGAATGTACACAACAATGACAAGGAATAACTGGACTTTTCCCAACACTGTATATTTTACATTTATAAGTATATCTTATCTTAATGACTTGTTAACGACACGTGAAGTTGTTATCGTGCACATTCAGAGGTGGGAAGTAGTGGAGTACAAATACTGCGTTACTGTGTACTTAAGTACATTTTCCTGTTATCAGTACTTTACCCCAATATTTATTTTTCTGACGACTTTTTACTTACTTCTCACATGTTGAACACAAATACCTGTACTTTCTACTTCTCACATGTTGAACTCAAATACCTGTACTTTCTACTTCTTACATGTTGAACTCAAATACCTGTACTTTCTACTTCTCACATGTTGAACTCAAATACCTGTACTTTCTACTTCTTACATGTTGAACTCAAATACCTGTACTTTCTACTTCTTACATTTTGAACTCAAATACCTGTACTTTCTACTTCTTACATGTTGAACTCAAATACCTGTACTTTCTACTTCTTACATTTTGAACTCAAATACCTGTACTTTCTACTTCTTACATGTTGAACTCAAATACCTGTACTTTCTACTTCTCACATGTTGAACTCAAATACCTGTACTTTCTACTTCTCACATGTTGAACACAAATACCTGTACTTTCTACTTCTTACATGTTGAACTCAAATACCTGTACTTTCTACTTCTCACATGTTGAACTCAAATACCTGTACTTTCTACTTCTCACATGTTGAACTCAAATACCTGTACTTTCTACTTCTCACATGTTGAACACAAATACCTGTACTTTCTACTTCTCACATGTTGAACTCAAATACCTGTACTTTCTACTTCTCACATGTTGAACTCAAATACCTGTACTTTCTACTTCTTACATGTTGAACACAAATACCTGTACTTTCTACTTCTTACATGTTGAACCCAAATACCTGTACTTTCTACTTCTTACATGTTGAACTCAAATACCTGTACTTTCTACTTCTCACATGTTGAACTCAAATACCTGTACTTTCTACTTCTCACATGTTGAACACAAATACCTGTACTTTCTACTTCTCACATGTTGAACTCAAATACCTGTACTTTCTACTTCTCACATGTTGAACTCAAATACCTGTACTTTCTACTTCTTAAATGTTGAACCCAAATACCTGTACTTTCTACTTCTTACATGTTGAACCCAAATACCTGTACTTTCTACTTCTTACATGTTGAACTCAAATACCTGTACTTTCTACTTCTCACATGTTGAACTCAAATACCTGTACTTTCTACTTCTCACATGTTGAACACAAATACCTGTACTTTCTACTTCTTACATGTTGAACTCAAATACCTGTACTTTCTACTTCTCACATGTTGAACTCAAACACCTGTACTTTTTACTTCTTACATGTTGAACACAAATACCTGTACTTTCTACTTCTTACATGTTGAACACAAATACCTGTACTTTCTACTTCTCTCATTTTCCAAACAGGCTGGTTCCTTTAGTCTGAATGTGTGTTTGGTGGCGTGATCATTATTATTTAGAGTCATTGCGTGCCTATTGATTTGAACACGATCCGTGTATCCATCATTTCCTGGTCTTCTCTAAAGAAGAGGGACCAATGGAAACGTTGTCATGTTGCCGTTGGTCAGCATGGAAACATTCATTAGCTAACAATGACATTATTGTTCTATTAATATAAAGGGAGGTCAGGTACTCTTTAAAACAGCTGCTAGTTATGGGTACTTTTTACTGAAGTACATTTCAAAGCCTCTTTACTTTGACTTGAGTAAAGAAGTTTAGTCAGTACTTCTACTTTCACCAGAGTATTTTTAAACACGAGTATCTGTACTTCTACTTGAGTAAAGGATGTGTGTACATGTTAGCGTAGCCTCGAGCTAACTGCACACAGAAGCTGTGGTTTGAGTGTTTTCCCGGTAGAGAAACTTTGTAAATGTGACAGCAGCCGCACTAAGCCTCAGCCTTCATTAAGATCACTTTCCTAAGCCACTAACAACCACTTATCCAGAGTCCCTCTCCTCCTGATGTGTGTTTACATCCTGTCAGAGCTGCACCACCATGGAAACAACCACAACGGAAAGGAAACACCACGCTGAGGAAATCCAGTGATGACAGAGTGACACACACACACACACACACACACACACACACACACACACACACACACACACACACACACACACACACACACAATAGAAACAGCTGATGTCTGAGGAGTAAAGCGCTTTAATGCATTGGGTTAATGTGCCTCCTATTCTTACTGTAAGCCTGTCTGTGCAGCCGTTTATGATAATGATGATAATGTTGGCTTTTCTCAGAAATACAGACGGGCAAACACACGACGTCCATGGTTACTTCTGTTTACGTCTGCAGATACTGGAACCATCATTTCGTTAGTGATCCGTGGATTAATCACTCAGTCTGATTGGAAAATTAGAAAATGTGAAATCTAGATTATACTGGAGCTCAACTAGGACACAAGTAAAGTTACTTTTGTTGTGTTTATTTATTTAATTTTCTAACAATATTTTGCAGGTCATTTTATGAGGATTGCCTTTGTTCAAACAACAGAGCAAGGTAAAGCATAACTCCTACTGTTTCTTTTTAAGTCAGAGTCTAAGTGCATGGGGGTTAAAGATTTCTGCAAAGTGAATCTGAGAATAAAAAAAAAAAGAGCGCAGACGTTATCCAACATGTGACACACACACACACACACACACACACACACACACACACACACACACACACACACACACACACACACACACACACACACACACACACACACACACACACACACACACACACACACACACACACACACACACACACACACACACACACACACACACACACACACACACACACACACAGCTCAGCCGTCTGTTCATCACCCTCTAACAGGATCTCTGTGTTACACCGACCACTTAACCAGACTCACTGATTTGCTTAACCTTTGTCCCCGAGGCCTTTTAGAGAGGACTCTTTAAAGTAGAAACACTACAGACTGATATACACCTGAACATCAGCAGGTGAGGACTCTTTAAAGTAGGCGCACTACATACTGATATATACCTGAACATCAGCAGGAGAGGACTCTTTAAAGTAGAGACACTACATGCTGATATACACCTGAACATCAGCAGGAGAGGACTCTTTAAAGTAGAGACATTACATACTGATATACATCTGAACATCAGCAGGAGAGGACTCTTTAAAGTAGAGACACTACATACTGATATACACCTGAACATCAGCAGGAGAGGACTCTTTAAAGTAGAGACACTACATGCTGATATACACCTGAACATCAGCAGGAGAGGACTCTTTAAAGTAGAGACATTACATACTGATATACATCTGAACATCAGCAGGAGAGGACTCTTTAAAGTAGAGACACTACATACTGATATATACCTGAACATCAGCAGGAGAGGACTCTTTAAAGTAGAGACACTACATGCTGATATACACCTGAACATCAGCAGGAGAGGACTCTTTAAAGTAGAGACATTACATACTGATATACATCTGAACATCAGCAGGAGAGGACTCTTTAAAGTAGAGACACTACATACTGATATACACCTGAACATCAGCAGGAGAGGACTCTTTAAAGTAGAGACACTACATACTGATATACACCTGAACATCAGCAGGAGAGGACTCTTTAAAGTAGAGACATTACATACTGATATACATCTGCACATCAGCAGGAGAGGACTCTTTAAAGTAGAGACACTACATACTGATATATACCTGAACATCAGCAGGAGAGGACTCTTTAAAGTAGAGACACTACATGCTGATATACACCTGAACATCAGCAGGAGAGGACTCTTTAAAGTAGAGACACTGCATACTGATATACACCTGAACATCAGCAGGAGAGGACTCTTTAAAGTAGAGACACTACATACTGATATACACCTGAACATCAGCAGGAGAGGACTCTTTAAAGTAGAGACACTACATACTGATATACACCTGAACATCAGCAGGAGAGGACTCTTTAAAGTAGAGACACTACATACTGATATACACCTGAACATCAGCAGGAGAGGACTCTTTAAAGTAGAGACACTACATACTGATATACACCTGAACATCAGCAGGAGAGGACTCTTTAAAGTAGAAACACTACAGACTGATATACACCTGAACATCAGCAGGAAAGGACTCTTTAAAGTAGAAACACTACAGACTGATATACATCTGAACATCAGCAGGAAAGGACTCTTTAAAGTAGAAACACTACATACTGATATACACCTGAACATCAGCAGGAGAGGACTCTTTAAAGTAGAGACACTACATACTGATATACACCTGAACATCAGCAGGAGAGGACTCTTTAAAGTAGAGACACTACATACTGATATACACCTGAACATCAGCAGGAGAGGACTCTTTAAAGTAGAGACACTACATACTGATATACACCTGAACATCAGCAGGAGAGGACTCTTTAAAGTAGAAACACTACATACTGATATACACCTGAACATCAGCAGGAAAGGACTCTTTAAAGTAGAGACACTACATACTGATATACACCTGAACATCAGCAGGAGAGAACTCTTTAAAGTAGAGACACTACATACTGATATACACCTGAACATCAGCAGGAGAGGACTCTTTAAAGTAGAGACACTACATGCTGATATACACCTGAACATCAGCAGGAGAGGACTCTTTAAAGTAGAGACACTACATACTGATATACACCTGGACATCAGCAGGAGAGGACTCTTTAAAGTAGAGACACTACATACTGATATACACCTGAACATCAGCAGGAGAGGACTCTTTAAAGTAGAGACACTACTGATATACACCTGAACATCAGCAGGAGAGGACTCTTTAAAGTAGAGACACTACAAACTGATATACACCTGAACATCAGCAGGAGAGGACTCTTTAAAGTAGAGACATAAAGCATGGAGACATGTCCCAGTAGAGACACTAATCGACTGAATATATCTCAGTAGACTTCACGGAGATGTGCACACACACTAAAGGATGTGTTTGAGGCTCAGACAAAGGCCTCTGTTTCTGCTGGAGAGAGATATAATTGGTTTATGTCTGGATCTGAGGTCCGGATGGCGAGCGCTCAGTAAAGCTCATTAAGAGCCGTATGAATTTAACCAGGAGAGAAACGCAGGTGTGTCCTCACTTAAAGGGTTTACTGCAGCGTCACCACAGCAACAGTATTCATGAGTCGCTCTGTTTCAACAACACGGATTTCTTCTGTTGAACTCTTTGGATTCGATGGTGGATGGAGCACAATGTCAATCAATAAGAATTATGCGTCAAAAACTGTGACAGATGATGAAAGAAAGACGGTTGAAGTGACAGCGTACACTTTCAGGTGACTATGGGAGAATATAGATTTAATTTAGGAGTGTTAAAGTAGAGAAGTACAACAGCAAACAGTCTCTACAAAACTGTTTCTACATTTGTTAAGAAGATTGCCGTTGCCTTTTGCTGAATCAAATAACTTGTCACATAAAAAGCAGAATATTTGTCACTTTTTACTTCTATGTTATATCTATTTGAGCTTGACTTCATTTCTATTTTGATCATAATAAGTGTTTAGAAAAGGGAAAAAAATGGCTCCAAATTATAGTTTTTTACTTGTTTACTATAAGCCTCATCCACTCTCATCCCAAATCCCCTTTACTCTGCTCTTTAAGGATAATCGTGGTATTTAAATGTGATTTTACAATGTTGTTCTTTTGTCTTGATTTATCTGAATCTTGTTTTTGAACTGCCTTAGTGTTGAAATGTGCTATAAAAAACACTTCCATCACTTAAACAACAAAAAGAAAAAAAATTCAAACATAAAATGGAATAAACCTTTAAATGATTATATAACATACGTAAGAGTCCATAATGGGAACACTGTCTGTAACCTGTAAACACACACACACACACACACACACACACACACACACACACACACACACACACACACACACACACACACACACACACACACACACACACACACACACACACACACACACACACACACACACACACACACACACACACACACACACACACACACACACACACACACACACACACACACACACACACACACACACACACACACCTGCCCCCCCGCCCCAGTTGGACCATGACAATCCCCTTCACCCAGCAATATGTCACCCTGATCCGATTAGTATCAGGAGCACTTGAGAAACCTCTCGTGGTGGAGAGGGAGGGAAGAAGACCCTCAGTAATACTCTATGAGGGGGGGAGGAAGACCCTCAGTAATACTCTATGAGAGGGGGGGGGGGGCACGAGCCAAAGAGAGGAAAACACAGCCTGTTTTCTACTGTCACTGAGTGGACATTTTCTATAAGAACTGGACATTATTAGCACAGTAATTGATCCATAAAGAGCAAAGCATTCCTTTTTCGTAGTTCATTCATCCGTTTTGGTCTACAACCGTGTGATGTCACATTTTTCTAAATTTATTATTATCCCTTTTTAATTTTGTGTACGTATAAAGTATATACATATTTGTAAATATTTGTAGTCTTGGGGACGGTGGGAAACAGCAGTTTGGTCTCCCTGTTTATACCACACATACAGAAATTGTTGACTGACTTTTGATCATAATTGGAATGATGTATATTGACTTGAGTATGAATTGAAAGTTGTTGTACTTTACCTGACTATATTCATGTTATGGTACTTCATACTTTTGCTCCACTACTTTTTAGATTCAGGAACAGTAATTAGGGCCGTCAAATATATTCATAGTCGACAAATAGTCAATACCATTTTTTTCCACAAATAAATTTGCTTCTAAATGAAAGTAATCGCTCTGACACATTGTAAGTGATAGGCTAAGGGGCGGGACATCTTTAAGCGCTTGACCAATCACAACAGAGCCGGGCAGCTAACCAATCAGAGCAGACTGGGCTCTGGTTTCAGACAGAGGGTGAAAAGAGGTGCAGCAGCTCAGGCAGTATGAGAACAATAAAGAGCTTTTTGAAAATTAAAGCATGGAGACATGTAGAGACACTAAAGGGGCCCCTTTAAAGAAAAACAAAACAGAGGTCTTCTTCCACCTCTGGTATTAGTTGTATGTTAGCTTTATGTCCTGAGTGGTGGCGTGATAATGGTGAGTCCTAACCTCCCCCCCCCCCCTCTCTTAATTCTTTGTTTTATTCCCGGCCCCTCTGCCCCCTCTGGGCTTCTTTCAAGAAAAGCAGGATGGAGGTGTAATCCTTAAAAACCTCGCTGTAATGCTCTCACGCTTCCCAAGAACCACTGTTTTAATCCTCATATGCATGTAGAGGCTCCATAAATCCGGCTTCAGCCTGACAAGACAGTAAATCTAGTAATATTATGAGCGGGGGCAACAACAACACAAAATAATAATAAAAAAAACATGTTTACAAGTCGGGACGGAGATGCAATAATGGGAGGATTGTGGATTGGAAACAAACAAACAATTTGTCGAATTAATATTCTTGGACATTATTTTTTTAGGTCACGGTAAAACATATTAATATACATGAAGAACATGAATTCATTCGCACACAGATATTGCTTGTCCTTAAAATGCACACGAAAAAGGTCATGAAGAGGATATTTAAAAGCGTCTGTTTTGATATTTAAGTCACTTTTCAGCAAAAAGCTTCTTAAATGTGAAATATCCATGTTTTTTTTCTTATTTTTCATTAAGTAAACGCAATTTTTGGACCAAAATAAATTATCCGGTCAGTGTGCTACTTAGCTAGCTAATGTAAGCTATCTATCTTATAAGCTAACTAGCTAACATACTGGCTACCAGACATTAGATATCCATCAGCTATCTATCGAACTAGTGAACATTAGCTAACTATTTAACAAGCTAACTAGCTATATATCCAACTAATTAGCAAGCTTACATTAGCTACATAACTAACAAGCAAATTACTGAATGTTAGCCAACTATTTAACAAGCTAACTAGATGTATATTGTTAGAAATTAAAATCAATGTTTTAATGGGGAAATGTAGTTTAAACATGCCCTCAGTTTTAATGCTCTTTTATACTGAAAAACCAGAAATTCTTGTGCACAAGCAGTTAAGCTTTTATTCTGAAAATCCTTCATCTACGGTTAGCATTTAGCATGTGGCTAATATACGATTTCCTAAAGAGGTGAATTTAGTAGCGAAATGATATGGAGTGGTGCAAACCGAAGCCTACTGATTTAATACTACAACTATAGATGTCGAGATACTACCATGCTGAATATTAAATGAAGGTACAGTTTATTTGAATACATTATTGTTTACAGACGAGAGTAGCATGTGACAACATCCGGAATGACCGGAAACCAAACGAGCCGAGAAGTATTTTTTAGAGTATTGATTACAGCGTTTAGAATGTGTTAAATGAAAAGTGATGAAAGAGAATATGAGGAGAAAAGGCGTGTTAAGCATATATTGAATGTGAAAAGAACCTATCCTCTGTTTAAATGCAATAACGGACATTGGAGACGAGGCGAGCCGGCTGGCGGGGAGGAGCCAGCAGAGGATATATAACAGCACCGGAGGAGAGATCCACCTCTTCTCTTTCCTAACGAGGAGCGGATCACAGCTGTTTGTCTGACTGAACAATATCATGCTTGTGACCAACCCGTGCCTTTTTTAACTAAAGTACCCAATTGAACTTTCACAGAGACTCCATTTAGTCTCCTTTTAAAGCTTCTCTCCTGGACGGGAGAATAACGAACACAGTTTACAATATTCAACTAGTTAGCAAGTTTACGTTAGCTTCACAACTACAAGCTAACTCTTGAATGTTAACTAACTATTTAACTAGCTACATAACCAAGTACTTTACATTAACGTCGATATATCTAACAAGCAAATCTCTGATGAAGTGTATTAACAGTTCATTAAAAGCTTAAAAACAGTTCTTTAGGCAAGTAAAGGTTGATAAAGCAGAGAATGCTATACAAGTAAAAGCAATTAAGCTCTAAACAGAGGTACAAACATAAAATAAGACAATGTAGAAACCCTAGAGCAGACGAAGCATAAGGTAGAACACTATGATTAAATTAATCAAGAAAATAAGTGTCAGCCTTATACCCCTTTTCCCCTTTTTATGTTTGTGGGAATCACTTAAGTAGGTCAAATTACTGAACACACACACACACACACACACACACACACACACACACACACACACACACACACACACACACACACACACACACACACACACACACACACACACACACACACACAATGCCACCCATGCTAATACACTCGTATGTTAATGCATTCTCCACTAATTATTCCAATTAGTAAAAATGGAAAGTGTCACATGATGGAGGAAGTGTGTCAGCGCTGTGAAGTGATGACACACTCACTGAGGTCCGGACATCGTGAGTCACTCTAATCTAATCTAATCTCATCACATGACACACACACACACACACACACACACACACACACACACACACACACACACACACACACACACACACACACACACACACACACACACACACACACACACACACACACACACACACACACACACACACACACACACACACACACACACACACACACACACACACACACACACACACAGTTCAGGTGTCAGATATTAGCATATGACGTCAATGCTCAAAGAACATTGACGTCATTTATTTTCATTCATCAGTCATTCGAATAAAGATGAAAACAACAGGAGAGGAAAAATGGTTCTTCTTCTAATCTGTCAATATATTTAGTTTTCTGATCATTTGCACATGAGATATAATATAAAATGTGTTTGTTACTGTATGTGCCGACAATCTCAACATTTAAAAGACAACAAATACAATTTCTCTCTTGTTTCTCATCCCGGGAAGCACCCCATTTATTACGTTCCCCAAAACTCTAGGATATAAGCGTACTAACTCAAACTGAGGGAAAAACAAAGAGTGAAACTGAATTGTAAAACAGAAATATGTTGCTTAGTAACTTCAGAATAAAGCTGATTCAAAAGGCAAATTAAGGAAACGTTTCCCAAAGAACAGAAAACAGAAAGCAGCACATCCAGACATCACAACTGGTTGAATTACCCGACGAAGGCAGAGTGAAAAGCGTACATTTTCAATCAAAGGTTGTCTCAAAAAACGGTGTGTGTAAAAAGCCGATCCACAAACACAGATTTGAGATCCACAAAAACAAACTGGATTCACAAAGGCCTCATGGAAAGGGAAAGATATTCACACATTGTTTATTTGTAAATTAATTATAGTATTCTCAGATGTTCTTATTATATGTGGAATCCATTTGTGTATTTTCAGATGAGTTTAATATTTGCAAAATATATTTGAGTATAAAAACAGCTTTTTGTGTATTTTTACACACATTTTTTCCCACCAATAGGAAATGATTTGGCCTCTTTGTCGTGAAATCACTCAAACAAACGATGCTCACACTGACGCCTCCTCTGCTGCACAAAGCCAGGCTACAAAATACAAAACACCAGTGGGACACACACACACACACACACACACACACACACACACACACACACACACACACACACACACACACACACACACACACACACACACACACACACACACACACACACACACACACACACACACACACACACACACACACACACACACACACACACACACACACACACACACACACACACACACAGCGGCTTGCTACAACGCCTCCCCAGAGAGAGAGATATAATCAGAGAGAGTCTGGCACACTTCAGAGGAGAGTGGAGAGCATGTGGTCAGAAACATGGAATGAAAGCAGAAGCTGAGAAATCAAACAAACACAGAGACAAATGAAATACAAAGAGTAATTTGGAATAAAGTTGAAAAGATTAAAAGTAAACTACAAAGAAACTGAAGGAACGATGAAGGGAAGACTGGTCGTTTTTAAGGAATCACAGTTGAGCGGCACATTTGCAAGTATTTACAGAAATTAGGAGAAAGAGGAGGAAGAGGAGGAGGAAGAGGAGGAGGAGGAGGAAGAGGAATAGTGCGTCAGCCACGCTTCAATCCCCCGGAGATCAAACATGAAGAGGGTCAACAACACCCAGGAGAGAGAGAGTGTGTGTGCTGCTGAAGTCAATGGCATCCTCTCCTACATTCAATAATGTGTGTGTGTGTGTGTGTGTGTGTGTGTGTGTGTGTGTGTGTGTGTGTGTATGTGTGTGTGTGTGTGTGTGTGTGTGTGTGTGTGTGTGTGTGTGTGTGTGACCAAAAAATGAACTGGGGGACATTGGCTAAATACTGTAATGGAGTCTGAAGGAATACAAACGTGTTTCTTTTCCCAATGTTCCAAAAAAATGGATGTTGAGCTACCATTCATTTGGCTGTAATTTGAGTTTTCTTTGTAATTGTAATATTTGAATTGATAAATGTGCTGGTATTTATATTTGATAGATTTGTACTTTCATCTGTGTCATAATGCTTGGTGTTATAATGCTTGGTGTGATAGAGACTATGTCATGTTTTTGTTGATTGTTATGTGTACCTGCTCAAGGACAGGAAATTAGCTCATGACTCCAGTATCTCTTCTCTCTTTGATATTCATGTATTTTAATGCGTGTGTTTCCTTGTTTAATAAAGACACAGTAATGATGTGTTAGAGGGCTGTTAGAGCTACATGCTGAAACACTCAGGTCCACACATCACTCATTCTGCTGTCTCACTCTCCATCTAGTGGTGACCTGCCGTAACTGCAGCACTCTCAGAACTTTAAAGGTCCCATGTCATGGCCATTTCTACTGATCATAATTCCATTGTTGAGGTCTACTAGAATAGATTTACATTGTTCAATGTTCCAAACTCACATTGGTTTCTCAAACAGCATCTCTGTATGGTATGTGTATTCACTCTCTGTCCTACACGGCTTGTTGGAGCTCCTGACTCTGCAGACCGTTTACATGCAGAAAAACCTTCAGAACACACAAGGGGACGGGTAATAACCAGGAAAGCATGACATGGGACCTTTAAATATGTTTTGTATTTATCAAATGTACAATATATGAAATGTTTGAAAGCTTCTGCAATAGCTGTGGTACAACCAGTCTTTGTGGCCTACGTTTTGAATATCTTTTGGGTGAGTTAGAAGGGAGATTTAGAAAGTGTTTGAGATAGATATACACGTAAATGTAAATGATTGTATTCTGGGATATTATTCTTACACACACAGGTACAAACACAGCTCATAATAATACAAACATGATTGGATGAAGGGAGTAAATAGTCATAAAAAGACAAATTACATCGTATAATAAGAAGTAAAAAATATCTAAATTGTCATAGTATGTCATAGACAAAACAAAAAAAGGTAATTTAATAAAGACGCTTTCAAATTGTTATGTCAAAGTATTTCACGTCGTAAAATATACAAATATTTGTCATAAAAATAACATGTTAAAAAATCGGTGGTGGAATGTGTGTATGTGTGTGTGTGTGTGTGTGTGTGTGTGTGTGTGTGTGTGCGTGCGTGTGTTCCTAGTTGTCTTACCTTAGTCAGTACAGAGATGTATTTCCTCAGAGAGGTCAGCTCCTCTCCTCTGATGAGTGTGT